>NC_061513.1:11432269-11472839 GCF_022539505.1 Lolium rigidum
CGCCATGGTTGCTTAATCCTCCTATGCTACCCTTTGTTGCAAGCTTATGGCCAAATCACCAATTTCTGGTACTGGCCAGTGTTGCCTTGCTTGCTGTACATGCTCTGTTTGCCTAACTGTTGCTCCTAGCCTGCTCTAATTTGGCTATGCTCTGTTGTGCTTGCTTATGAACTTGCTATCCATGCAGTACTTGCTTATGGGCTTGTTTGTGCTTACTGGCATGTTACACTTACTTGTCTAGGTGTACTGTGGTTCATCAGTGACACTTGTGAGTGCCAGTGGTGCCTGTGATATGCTTCAGTGCTTCCTCTGCAAGCTAATGATCCATTGGATCATTCCTTGCTTGTTGGCTAACTTTCCTGTGTAGCTTGGCTTGCTATAATTGACCTATTTGATCAATTGATTATCAGTGATAGCTTACAGGCTAATACTCGTGGCTAAATGATTTAATTATCTTTGTGATGCTGATGCTCAAGCATCACTGTGCTGTTGCTTACTTGTGCTGTTGCTTAATAGCATGTTACTATCAGTGCTAAGCATGGATCTGTGATAAATTCATGCTTGTATTAATTAAATTATGATGAACTGCTTATGCAGTAATGATTTAAATGACTTGCTTGTATATGAATTTGCTGTTCATGATTCTTTTACAAGCAATTGAAGTCTGAATCCATTTCTGGATAGTGATGTGATCTATTTGGCTTTCTCTTAATTGATGCTAAGTGTGATGTGACCTCAGTAGCTTTGCTACTGACTGGTTGCTCACTTAGTAAGTTGGATCTTGTGGCTACTCAACCTTTGCTTGCATATTTGGGAATCATACTTGATATGAATGCCAATATGCTTGCCTGATGAAAATCTAGGGTTACTGATGGTTCATAGCTTAGGATTTACTGTGTAGTCTTGGCTGCTAATCTTTGCTATCTACTGGTGCTATCTGTGCATGTGATCTAGCTAGTGTGTGCATCTGTGCATGATTTCTAGCTTCTGTGCACATGATCTGTATCTGGATGGTTTCTATCTTAGTAGCTTTTGACTGGCAGTAATCCTTGGTGAAAACCAAGTGATGATCTACCCATATGAGCATCTGCTCATCCCATGCTTAGTTCATGCATATGATGGATTAGATCCATTGGATCTCTTCCAGGAACTAGGTATACCTTGTTCCAGCTCCTAGAAAGAAATGCTTTGTTGATGCAGACTTGGGTTTGTGTCACAGCCCTTCACCTCCAGATCTTGGATGATCTTCTCAGGTCACCATGATTTCTGGTGGTTGAGTGGGTGTGTGTGTTGGTTTTGTTATTGCTCAAGAACTGGATGAACTGTGCTTGTTCTTGCTTCACCCTTACCTGGTGAATCCTTATCTGGTCGACTGGTTATGATTTTCTAGGGTTTGTGTCCCTTTTATATGAACCCTACTTCTATCCTTGCATTGACACACAAGCTTGGCTTGCTTTGTGACTCAGCCCTTGCATTGCCTTGCTGTGGCTTGCCCAGCACCATCTCTCATATGCTGAAACTTGAGCCCACTGTAGCTGCTCAGTTTTGGTCTGCCTGATCCTATCTTGTGCTGTCCTTGGCTTTGGACAAGCACAGGTGTGCTGTGACAGTTTGCACTGTCCAAACTGAATCTTGTGTTATTTGCTAACTGTCCAAACTGAATTTCTAACACTTAGTATCCTGGCTAGCACTTGTGATTTGTTTTGCAGGTTTTGAAGTTGAATATGACCAGAAGATGTTCTTCAAGCATTTAGTTTAGATTTTAGTTTAGGAAAATCTTGTAATTCTCCTTTTTCATTTCTGTTTATTATTGTACATAAATTCTTGTATCAAGAATATTGTAAAGACTATGTATTCTGTGTTGATGATCAATAAAGCTCAAGTTTTTGTTTATGAGCTTTTGATTTATGTAATGTTTAAATTCTGAATTAAATATTGTATTTAATATTCAATTTGAAATTCAAAGTCATTTGAATTTATAAGTTGTGTTTGAATTATGAGTTCATTATTTATATAACTCAATGCTTATTGTTCAATGTATTAACACTTGTCAAATAAATTCATTCCCCAAATCAACAAGATACAAAAGAGATCATGTCGAAATTTCCCTAACTCACATTGCCTAACCCTAAGTGCAAGATGAGAGAGAACCTCGATCCCTCTTAGGTTTAGTTGCAATAAGGCGCGAAAATTTCCCCCGTTTTGCAATGAAATGCACATCCCATTTCTAAATCTACCCTTCATTGTTCCTATGTTCTGGGTTATTACAACATGGCCTAAAAACCAACACGAGGTTGATCCCCGGAACATCCTGTCTAGGGCTAGCAAACTTCACCCTACACGCCGCTGGATCCTCCAACCCTTTGTAAGGCCTAACTATTGCGGATATTAAACTAATCCTTGCAGAACAAGGAGCAATCGTAACGGATCAGATCTACTAAACTATGATCAAGCGGGGTGCCGCCCCTACACCTGAGATAGGTGTAAGGGCGGCTAGATGTATAAGGGTTGCACTACGATAGCATATGATACGAAGAACAATGCAAACCCTAACACATCTAAGATAACTACGTTGCTCGCCATCAAAAAGGCTTCAGCACGAGCAACGCATGAACAACGAGATAGGCTTGTGCTGCCTAGATCGCAAGAATGGGACGAGGAGAGCCACGCCTCCTCCATCTGGTCCGAGGACGACAAGTCCTTGACCAGCGGGGATGAAGATCTTCAGTTCCTCGCCGACGGGGAACTGGAGTCGGAAAGCGAGGACGACCGGTTCCCACGGGACGGCTGCCCCATCTCCGAAGAACGAGGAAGAGGAAGACGATGACGACGACGACGACTCCCTCGAGGGCTACCCGCCGGCGAAACGCCTCCGCATGTGGTGGGACGACGACGAGCGACGACGATGAAGACGGGGATGAAGCTCCCGTAGAGGGCTACGGGAGTAGCGACGAGGAGCCCATCGGCAGCAGTGCCGATGAGAATTCCGAGGATGACGACGAGGGCAGCGATGGCCCGTAGATTAGGATCTACTAGTATAGGCCTAGCAGTAGTAGATTGGTCAATAGACCCTTCTTTTGTTCTTCCTTCTTTGAGCAATCGGCTCTTTCTTTGTAAGAAATCATGTTTATGAATGAAGAAGTTTCCCCAATCTGACTTTGCCGATTTCTTTTAAACCGATTCTCAATGAGCCGATGGCAACGCATCAGTCTCTCATAATCCGCCCTCCTTTTCTTCGACCACAGGGTGACTGCAATCTTGGTCAAAACTCAAAAAAGCCGATGTTAGCGCATCAAGTCTTCATGAACTATCCTTCATCCTTTCGAACAATGAATTTGAGTTCCGCCAGATCACCACCCTTGACGCAAATCGCGGAACAGGACTAGCCGATGGCCACCCAATCGGCTTTCAAAAACAGAGCATCCACCAAGCCAGCTGCCCCCCGAGTCTCAGTCAAGTCGAAACAGAGACAAGGGCATGCCATTCGGACAAATGGACTCGGGCTAGATCATGTCTGAGAGAACTATCATGCAGAGCCAGCCGATTCCCAACAAAATCGGATCTCCAGAGCAGAGAACCTTCAGGGTGAGCTGCCCCCCCGATCTTTTTCAGTCCGCTTCTTTGTCTTTGCAGGCCAGATCGGCTCCTTTCCTTCGGTGGATCTGAGGCAACCCACCCTTAGCCTGATCTGCACATCCATGCTGCTCTCGGCATTGTTCTTGAAGAGAGGGAGTTCCTGCTCCGTTGATCCTCTGATTATAACAGTTATATCCTTAAGTCGATGTCTGCTGCATCGGCTGTGAAATTTTTTTTTTACGGCCGATTTATGTATCGGCCCCCATACCACAATGCCCATCATCAAAGAATCTCTTAGGCTGCTGGGCGTTTGAAAGATACTCCTTCTTAATATCCTCGTGTTTTATCCACCTAGATGCCCCCCGAGTCGATTCCGTCAAGAGAATTGATGGTATCGGCTCCTTAGGTATTCCCTGTTGGATCAAATGTTGAACCCAAGCAGAATGGAAGGTGAGGATAATTTTGGCCGATTGCTGGCATCGGCCTCCACGTTGCTTGTTCGATGAAGGTTTTGTAATGTTCCTTCATAACTTTTTGGGGCCGATCACAAGGATCAGCCTCGCCACGTTCGTCCATCGACGTTTGCTTTGTTACACGGTCAGGCCGGTGGATAAAACCAGCCTAACCCCGTTCTTTGTCACGTCGATGCGCTCGCAGTCGTCCAAATCGATGCCTGAGAGTGGCTCTTGGCCTGATGTCTCCCAAACGTCCATGCCAGCTGTTGAAATCTCGACTGAATCATCTGCGTGGACGACTTCTACTTCATCTCCATCCCACTGTATTAGGCATTGGTGCATCGTGGATGGAATGCAACAGTTGGCGTGGATCCAATCTCTCCCTAGTAGGACAGCATAGGTACTCTTGCTGTCGACAATAAAGAACGTCGTAGGGACGGTTTTCCTTCCTACGGTCAGATCCACATTCAGAACACCTTGTGCGTCGGATGCTTGGCCGTTGAAATCGCTCGGTGTTACATTGGTCTTGATCGAGATCCGAGCTGGAGCGTCCCAATCGACGTAGCATGGAGTATGGCATAATGTTGACTCGCCGCTCCGGTGTCTACCAACATCTTGTTGACGAGGCTGCCCATTGATGTAACCTCGCAAGTACGGGGCCTTCGGATGCACTGTAACTTCTTTCTCGCGGCTTCTCAAAGATGACCGGCCGTGGGCCGCAGATCCAATTGTGCCACGGGTGCTTCGTACAATCCTTGAGCGCTAAACTCCGTTGGAAGGATGAAGACCATGTTTGTGCCGGCCGATGTCTCATCATCGACTTTCCTTTGCTTGGGGCGCCACTCTTTTCTTTGTGGCCGACCTTATTCGTCCAGGGGTTAGCTGAATTTTGGCGGCCGGATCAGGCCGTGCCTTCCTCAACGTGTGCGGGTATAATCTTTCGGCTTCCTCCAACCCACGCGAGACGTTGAACCCTTCGCTTACGGGAACGGCCGAGCCCATCAGGGCACCACCTTGGCCGATGATACTTATCTTCTTCATCATCGTCCTCTAGTTCCTCGAGATCTTCCACCCGAGCGGACTCAGCATGCTTGTCCCGAGGCGGGAGAGGCCCTAGACGCTTGAACACAGACACTTTAGCTGCATCCTTCTTCTTCCGTTTGCATTACGGGCGGTTGCCGGATTGTTGGCAATCGGCTCATTCCTGAATCCCAGCAGTGTCTGAAGAAGGGGCAGTCCCAGTGCCTATCCACATCGTCTTGCTCCCTCGACTTTTCCTTGGCGTGGCGCTCGTATCGCTCCTCGTCGTGATCATGCCGACGATGTCTCCTGTCGTCCCTAGCCAGACGATCTTCTTCATCATCGTCGTTGTATCGCCGGCGTTGGTCATACCGACTCACATACTTGTTGAGGAGGTGATCGGAGAGAGGTCGCCGATATCTTATGTTCTTCACTTCTCCCTCTGTGACGTAGCGCTTGCCGTCTTGGCGGAGCCATTCGCGTGGAGCGGCTTCCTCTGTGTCTTTGCTATGAGAGCAGCTGCCCTCATCTCCGTCCTTACCAGGGTGGTGCCCAGGTCCCACCTTGTTGATGTCGAGTGGGGATCTTGGCTGGCACCCTTCAAGGTAAGTACGCTCCACCATGTTAACGGTGGACGCCGGTGAAATCGGTACTCCTGGTGCTGCCAATGCGCATGGCAACGGCGGACGGGCACTGGAACGCACTTTCATGTGAGAACCCCTTCCACTTGATGCCATGGGAGAGGGCTCGCGGAAAGAGCCGATGAGTTCGGCTTCGAGGGTTGCCTTGATCTCGTCATGTTTCTTCTTGAGCTCGTCAGGCAGATCCTCGTACTTGACCGGAGTGCTTTCCGCCATCTCGGATGTAGATGGCGATGTGGTGGATGTCGAAGATTGTCCCACCGGCGTGCCGAAATGTGTTGGCGTCGAGAAACCCACCGGCGGGCAGTGGCCGGCAGCACGGTAGAGCCGGGAACAACTAGGGCTGCGGCTGGCCCCGGTCCCTCGGAGCGACGGCCCGCAAAGCCTCCTGGTCACACGTCCGATGCTATCGCAAGGGCGTGCCACCGACCTATACCTGGTCAGGAAGGTGTTGGATGATGCCTCGCTTAGTTTCCTGCATGGCATACACGTAAACATTAAATACGAGCCTCGATCGGCTCTTAGGTTATCCTGTGAATCGGTTCAAAGAGCCGATCCACCCATGATTCGTACAAGGTGTCCGAATATATGGTGGTCCTGCTTGATCAAGATAAGGTAATGAGATCTACGACGATTTAGGGTTTTCACCGCATAATCGGATCATCCTACTCACGATTGGGCCTCGCGCTCGCGCACGGTGACCGTAAGCCGATCCTAGACGGGGCCTAAAAACCAACACGAGGTTGATCCCCGGAACATCCTGTCTAGGGCTAGCAAACTTCACCCTGCACGCCGCTGGATCCTCCAACCCTTTGTAAGGCCTAACTATTGCGGATATTAAACTAATCCTTGCAGAACAAGGAGCAATCGTAACGGATCAGATCTACTAAACTATGATCAAGCGGGGTGCCGCCCCTACACCTGAGATAGGTGTAAGGGCAGCTAGATGTATAAGGGTTGCACTACGATAGCATATGATACGAAGAACAATGCAAACCCTAACACATCTAAGATAACTACGTTGCTCGCCATCAAAAAGGCTTCAGCACGAGCAACGCATGAACAACGAGATAGGCTTGTGCTGCCTAGATCGCAAGATGCGATCTAGGCAGCATGGTGCTACCGGAGAAACCCTCGAGACGAAGGGGTTGGCGAGGCGCCGAGATTTGTTTGTGTTGAACGTTGGTTGTTGTTTATTTCATAAACCCTAGATACATATTTATAGTCCAAGGGACTTTCTAATTTAGGCGTGCACCTAACCGTGCACGGATCAAACTCTAACCGACACGTATCCTAATATGTTACAGATACCCGGGCAAACTAGCCCAAACTTTGCATGTAAGGCCGATTCACGTATTTCTTCTATATATATTCTTCAAGTCCATCTTGATCGCGGCCCACCTCTGACTCGGTCAAATTCTGGTGATAACAAATACATCCACCACCAAGACAACATCTGAAATACAGACTCTTCAAAAGCGATGCCTCCAACAAGAAAACAGTGCACCAGCGCCGTCGTCGCCCGACCAAAGATCTTAGATTTTCACCCTGAAGATAGTCCCCGCAATCAAAACAATGCCTCCAACAAAGTCATTGCCAGGCACAACCAGTTAAGGCCAGATCTTGGATTTTCACCCTCAA
Source organism: Lolium rigidum (assembly GCF_022539505.1). Lineage (NCBI taxonomy): Eukaryota > Viridiplantae > Streptophyta > Magnoliopsida > Poales > Poaceae > Lolium > Lolium rigidum. The sequence continues at coordinate 11,439,603 of NC_061513.1, forward strand.
AGGTAGGACGCTGAACTTCACCTGTGTTGCCGTCCCCACTTTCATACCACTGTTGCGAAGCCCGGAACACCAAACAAGTCCCTCAAAAGCGCGGAGACTAAATCTCCATTAGCTAGACCTCCAATCCAGCTTTCATGATATATGTGTCAGGTTATTATCAACCGAGGGTGTGGGAACTGTTGGCCAGGAAGATCGATGGAGTTAGAGCTGGTAGTTCCGATGGAGCTACCGATCCCTAGTATCGTTTGTGAGAGATCGAAACCAGATGCTTATATGTTGAGCAAGGCCCATCTCCGTCATGGACCTTGTGCATACACAGATCAGATACCTTGGTCCAAACGAAAGAGTTCTTATGCAGGGTATACTTTCCTTCCTTAATTAATCTCTCGAGTATTAGGAGTAGTAGCTCAGGCGACAACAGGAGTTGTTTGAATTTGCTTAATTAATACAGAGGCGCGATAAATAATAATTTTTCGATAACTGCGTTCTATTAATGTTGAGATATGTATGGAATATGTGTATGATTATTTGTTATGGAGTTAATTGCACCCGGGGTACACAAAGTTGTCCACCCCGTGCATTTTCATACAAATAGTTGCACAGTGTGGTGGAGTGGTACAACCACTGGCGGAGCTTCGTTAGGGCTAAACCGGGCCATAGCCCGCCCAGCTTTTCTGCTATATTCTGTTTACTCCCTATGCATTCAAAGCCCAGCCCATTAGCAGCCTCCTTTGCCTGTCGCTCAACTCTCCCAGTCAGCTTCTATCGATATAATTGGGGATGGAGGGCGCCTGGCTATTGCTAGATCGAGTTTCACATGAGATAGCACTACCGCACTGCCCCGCAGCCAGGGGGCGGCCACGATCACCAGCCCGCAAGTGACGTTGTTACCCAATCAAGACAACACCTCTTTTCTAATTTCCCTGCACATGTACTGTCATTTCTTCCTCAATTTTTGGTTAGCAATTAGATAGCACGGAGGAATTTTTACCAAATTTGATCTTCAATTTCTTAAACTGCAACAACCATGGGAACAAAAAAATCTGAGTAATGGCTAATGTCTATCTAATGAAGTGGTACGGTTAAGAACAAAAAAAAAAGATTTCTATTAGCTTGGCCCGCCCAAGGACTTTTTCAAGCTCCGCCACTGGGTACAACAAGTTGGTTTTCAGGTGCAATTTCATACAAAACCACTCTAGACGTGACATCTGTCCTGCCACGCTGGAAAAGTGATTTGCTAAAAAACCCTTACGAGTTTAGAGTCAGCCATTTTTTGCCTTATCTCATCTGGTCGCAACCTCCCAATCCTGTGACCCTAGGAGAGCGGCGCGGAGGCACCGGCTCCAGCACTGGAGCCCCCTGGCGACGACGAGCTGCGCGGAGGCCCCCGGCGACAACGAGCGTCCCCCGGCGACGACGAGCTGCGCGGAGGCGGCCGGCGACGACGAGCGTCCCCCGGCGACGACGAGCTGCGCGGAGGGCCTGGCCGAGGACGAGCTGCGCGGAGGCGGCCGGGCGATGGCGTCTACATCGGCGCCGAAAGGCTCTGGTGGAGGACGGCAGCCTCAGCTGGATGCAGGAGCCGTCGGCGGCAGAGCTGGAGGCGCAGACGAGTGGATCGAGACCGCCGCGGTGTACTTCGACCCACATTGCGGACGCAAGGTTAGTTTACTGTGAAGTTTTGTTGTCAATTTTCGTATCAATTGTTGTCTCTGGTTTTACTGTGAAAATTAATTTGGATTTACTTTCTCTTATAGGTAAAAAAATGCAGTGATGAGCTCAAAGAGAAGCCTTTGGAAAAGAAGATGTGTGATTGTACCAGAAGTGTAGCAAGATTTTTTGCAGAGGAGAATATTAAGGAGACCGGGATTTATGCATCGTTCAATTCGGGTGCCTTTCGTAAATTTGCAGGGTCGGTACGAAACAAGGACCATTTGGCATATTTCAGGTTTTCTAGGGAGTTTTCTGCTATAAAAAATTAACAGCGTGGCATCCTGCTGTCACTTTTGTATGAAATTGCACCCGAAAACCAACTTGCTGTACCACTCCACCACACTGTGCAACTATTTGTATGAAAATGCACGGGGTGGACAACTTTGTGTACCCCTGGTGCAATTAACTCTTTGTTATGTGTAGGCGTCAAACTCGCCCTATCTATTATATTACTCCCTCCGTTCCTTTCTATAGTGCCTATAAATTTTTAGCACGGAAATTAGCGCAAAAGTATTTTTTACACAAGACCCCATAGCTGAACGATTGAGATCAGATTAAAATTAGGGAAATCGATAACTTCCTAACTTATCGTAACAAATCCCACAAATCTGTCTGGTTGACTCTCCATATATGTGCAGCCAGGTTTAATTAAGGAAAGAAAACCATTGCTTCCTAAATCTAAGCAATCCTTGGGGCCATGCATTAGGAATCTCAATTAATTTTTTCCTATTTTGTATGGATTTTTTTCATGCATGTCGTGTGGGAGTTGACCGGTGAAGGGGGTAATTGAAGAAAGAGCAAAGCTACAACCTTATATTGTGAAACAAATGCCAAAAATTTATAGGCACTATAGAAAGGAACGGAGGGAGTATATAAATGCACCGGGTATAGCTACATTAGACTTCACCTAAATTGTAAGTTAAACTCAAGATTAGTTTGAGGACAGGTAATGACTGTTGGACCGGCCTGATGTGTCTATTGACCTTGATTGTCTTATTATTGGCGGTACTCCCTCTCTCACAGTTTATTAGGTGTCCGCGTACGTCTAGGTCGTAAATTTAGTCAAGTTATTATTAGTTATATGTTATAAAAATTATATAATTAGAAAGTTTAGATGTTCTATTTTCTGATGATATAATTTTTGCATTATATAATTTAAATTATGAAGATTAAATTGACGACCTAGGGATACGAGAAATACTAGTAAACTGAGACAGAGGGACTGATCGTTGAACGTGCGTTACCAAATATCAGATTCATGTTGTGATTGATTGGCCTTGTATGATTAATATAGCACAATCGAGAATAAAATTAAGCTTAATAGTTCGCATCAGGATGAGACAAGCAATAGGAGTTCAACACCCGGCAAAACATAACAACATGATTTCATGTATCCTCGTTATTGTCGAGTAGCATAAACTTCCCGCATAGGTCGATGATCTCCTCTAACCTAACACCATGATCCTCTTCGAGTTGTTCCATCGAAGGTCTGTTGCTCAAATTTACACTAGATGCCTTCTCTGCTGCCACAATCCACATCATCAACTATCACAAGAGCACATCCGTTCATGTTTGCGCACCTACAACAAATGTTGCATCGCTCCCCGCAAGACTCGCCTACATCTTCCCTCTAGCATACATTGGGCTCTCCAAGGCTTTTGGGTGTAACCGACTGGAAATGATTGCATATGTTTTATTCAGCCAGTGCGGTTGACAGCTTGATCGCAGGCTCACATGTTGATTCAATGGGGTTTATTTCTGTTGCATCTTTTTAGATGGTTGATACATGTATCGACTTTAAGTGATCCGCGAGTTGTAATAAGTTTTCATATTACAGACTGAATTCTTTAATAAGGCAATAAAGGTCGTATGCATCATATCGATGCAGAGACCGGAACTTAGTTCCCATTTCAAAAGAAAAAAGAAAAGAAAAAAATACATTAGGCTCTCCATAACTGACAGGAAACTTATGGCTACTGCCCACGAGTTCCTCATAGAGAAAATGCGACTCAGATTCTTGCTTGCGTCTTCACACGCTCAACCCAGGGAGCTAGCTGACACTCACAACTGTTGTCCTCTCAACAGCTCTCCCCTCGGGTGTGAATGTTAGGAACCCCCTAAAATCAATCTAGGGTTTCGTCCCTCTCGCCGGCGACGCTACCTGCTCGCTCCACCTCCGGTGGTATTGGGGCCTTGGAGGCGTGGCGGACCATGGCCTCTCGCTGGTGGGAAGGTTTTAGTTCTTCGTTTAGACTGTTTTTAGTATCTTCTTGGGGATGGTGAGGCGGCGGCTACATCCTGAAGTTAGAATAAGATCATCACCACCATATCCTCGCTCTGGTGGTGTGTCTAACGTCGACGAAGGGCGCGTGTAGTCATGTGTCCGGTGGATCTCCTGGGATCCGGTCGGTATTCATGTTCGCTGGTGTGGTTTTAAGCCACTCTATTCTGATCTACGGCTTTCATCATTAGCGATGGTTGCTGCTCTAGTGTGTTCGTCATTTGGGGCCTTAGCATGACGACATTGGCTCGTGCTAGTGTCATCAGTGATGGAGGGGCGAGGATGGCGGCGCGCATTTGGCTCGTGCTAGTGTCGTCGTCACTAGGTGGCCCATTGACCTATTTATATTTTTCTACTTTTGGGTCTCTTTGTGCTATTTTTATGATTATTAATAGATCGGTGAATTTCGCAAAAAGTAAGATGGACCGGGCGCGCCGCACTGCTCTCTACAAAGCCTTTGTCATTTGAAACTGAGAGTCGCATCGACTTGATTAATCCCGTAGTCTCTAATAACCTTCCTGTGTGGAGTACCCATGTATAATCTTGATCCGGACTGTTTACCTCTATCGTGATGTCCCCCCTTCTATGCTCTCTTACCGCTATAAGAATCGGGAACGGGGAATTCACCTTCCTCTCTCGCTCAGTTTGCGCTGTTTGCGGCGCCCTCCCAAGGCTTACCCCACCATTCTCTTATCTTGCCTGCCGCCTCCTCTTATTTTGATCTCCTCGAGAGTGCTCTGCCGCATATTTCTCACTCGCAAGTGCCTCACATCCACACTCTCATCGGTAGCGCTTCCAATATGGTTACCAAACCAGACTAGTGTTTGGTTGCTCCATGGGTTGCGGCCTGCCGTAGCTCTTAGTTACATAGTAAGTTCCAATTTCCATTACAAGTTTTAGAAAAATCTATTTGTCAGCTGGCCGATCCGCCGACGCATGCTTTCGATTATGCTCGCCCAAAAAAAAAGACGACCCACGCGTGCTCCTGGAAGCAGCCTAATTAAGCTACGCACGCCACCCACTTCCTCTCGCATGCATGCACAATTTCACATGGTCGAGCAGCCAGCTCCTATCCATCTAGCTGCTAGCCAGCTAGCTGAGTATACATGTCTCACTAGAGCTAATCTATGCATGAACGCGGATTTTCTAGCGGAGCCGGTAACTACCGGTCACCATCCCATCGTTGGATATGTTGCGCGCGATTCGGGCGTGAGATTCGGGTATTTCCCTCTCTTGCTGGATATTTATTTATTCTTGCACGTAGGATACATATAATACATACATGTCCCACTTGACCCGATAATATCTAGCCACAACCGCACAGGCCACCATCCGTAGCGCTCTTTATCGTTTCTCTACTCTCCCGGTCTCCCCGCATCTCGATCCGGAAAAGGCGGCGCTGCCACAATGGCGTGAAGATGGCGGCCGGACTGCCCGTGTTTGCACGGCGAGACGGCGCCGCTGCTCCGGCCGCAAGGCAGCAGCGGAGGGCAACAAGCTGGCGTGAAGACTGTCGACAATTCTGCGGCCGGAACAACGGCGAGGCGGCCGCCTGCTGTCGGCCGAGGTGAGGCCTGCATCGATGGGCTCGAGGAGCTCGCTCTGCTCCCTCTCCCGCTCGTGCTCTTCCCGGAGATTGCCTGCAATCTTTTTGAGTATTTTCATCGGCTTCCCCAGCCATTTCAGCCAGAAAATGTTCAGTTCTTCGTCCGCTGTTGGATCCCTCGACCCTCTTTTTTTTTCTCATGTTGTTTGCCTGTAATGTTCTCTCATGCTTGGATCTGTGGCTTACTACTCGCCATTATAGCATCTGATTGGTTAGGTACCAGCAATTTAAGAGGTGTGATCAATCTCTAAAAAATGAATGGATCGTATTTGGTATCGACCAAATTTCAGAAAGGAACAAGTTACATGTCATGTTTCCCTAAACTGAGATGTTACAAACTCATTATTGAAAGTTACATGTCATGTTTCCCTAAACTGAGATGTTACAGAACTCAATATTGAATCATATCTTGTCCGTATGATTGGACCTACAATTCACTTCTCCATATCATACTTTTTATCAACAAAATGTGACATTTGTATTTTTCTTAATTTGACATCCAAAGTAATTCTTGTAACATATCTGCTTGGGTTCAGTTAACTTATGTAACATATCAAGAAGTTGATTTGTCTGTTTTCTCCGTGTATAGATAGATTTTAGTGTAATATGGGATTATTAGCTAGTAGTTGTTGTGGAGTTGGCGTAATAAGCCAAGAGAGAGAAGGCGCAAAGGGACAAACGCACGTGGGTGGGGCCTACGTAGGCAGCAGAAAATAACACAATGAATGAATACACAAGAATACATAGACGTGGTAGACCTGTACTAGATCAGCTGGCACCATATGATTGGTTGGTGGGAGTAGTGACTATCCCATCTATGCATGTCTTCTCGGCTGGACCATCCGCCGCTCCGACACACTTGTGCTCGTCTTGCGCGCGGGTCTAACAGATATGCGGCATTTTTATGTTTTGATGCAAACAAATGTTGTTTGTGGCCTGCGTTGCTCTTTGCTACATTGGCATGTCCGAAATTATACGAAAGATTTTGCTGAACTTCACAAACTGTTACAACTTCACGTAAATGGATGTTGTTTACATTGTATATTTTTTCTACAAGAGCTTATCTTTATAGTTGTGTACCATGTAATGTGTTGCATCTATTTTGGGCATATGCTACAATAAATAGATGAGGATTGCTACATGGATATGTTCATGTCCAATCTCACATGCACATGGTCTACAGTGGCGAGCCAACATGTTTTGATCGGAGGGCGCCAAGCATGGGATTTGTCCACCCACGTGAGGAACCATCTCTTTTAAAATACTGGAAAGTGACGTTCAAGCAGCATCCCATGTAGATTGTAGTTTCAAAAAGCAATGTCACATATGTTGATTGGAGTGGTGTTTGGACAAGCGACACCTCTCCCGAGCATCGAACGGCCATCAACCTAGCTGACCGCGCACATGATCAGCCATCTGAAGCCTAGCACCACCGCATGGCTGCTCTGACGCTTATGGCTCCCTAGCAAGTGCCTCTCATAGGTCGTGCTGCCAACGGCTTTCAAACCAGACCAATGTGTAGTTGGGGGCGGGGGGTGGGGGGATGCGGCATGCCTCTGCACTCAGATCACTCCTTATTTTCAAAATAAAGTCTAATTTCCATAACAGTCTTCTAATGACATGTGTAATAGTTTTCCTAATTAAATCGAATAGCTTCCCAGGAAAGCCCTTCGCTATACCCGTGCGTTGCTATGGCTGACCATAGAACCACTTTTTTAAATAGAACTTCATCTAGTGCACATTGAATGCTTCTAAACCTGCTCACATAAGAAGATGTTAATTTCATGTGGAAATTTATCTACTCATAATATTGTAAATTGGCATATTTAAAATTATAACAATGTTGAAAATGACCGACTGGCAATTGAAGAAATAAAAAGTGCAAGGCTAGCTATGTAGAAAAAAACCATATGTAGCGCTTTTAAATAAAAATATAACTCACTGCATTGTATCGGAAATATTGCAATTAACCTCATGTATAAATTCGAAACTTGTTAACATATGCTCAGATGTAGCAACATGCTATGATGAGGACATCCCTACTACACCACTACCTCCGTCATTGATAAATGAAGATGAACCTGCTGTGAAGCTCAAGTCCAATGAAGTTCGGATGGACCAATTACAAGGGCTCGTGCGAAGCTACTTAAACAACGAGTGAACTTGTTTCTAAACGGTACTTTGATTGATGAGAACTTTATACTCGCCTAAGTTCTATTACTTATGTATCATCGAGTATCAAGAGGAGACGAGCGTCGCACGAGGAGTAGAGGAGCAGGCTGGACATGAAGACGGACGTCAAGTTGGACGTGAAGCTGGACATGGAGCTGGACATGAAGATATCTCATGGTCGCGCGAGGGAGGAGCGGGAGGCATGCGCGAGAGGAGAAGACGACGTCCAGGCCGGTCCAGAACCCGGTCAGACCGGCCAGTCCGGTCCCTGGCCCGGTTGACCGGTCGCCAACCGGTCGCCAACCATCGTACCGGGCAAAAACCGGAAAGTTGCGAGGTTTCCGGTTGCCGCCCGGTTGACCGGACGCCAGACCGGCCGACCGAGTCCCTGGCCCGGTTGACCGGATTCCAGACCGGATTCGTCCGAGTCTGTCTCGACCAGATCTATTCTGGGTCGGTTATTCTTGTATCTTTTCGACCAGAACTCGTCCCGGACACCTATAAAAGTGTCCAGGACGCCCCCCTAGCTGCTTTAGACCACGTTTAAGATAAACCCTAGTTCTTAGTTGTTTGCTCTAGCAAAACTATTGAATCCCTACACCATATTGCTTGATATTGTGTAGATCCCGAAAAAGTCTTCCGTGATCTCGCTTGTTCCATTGGGAATTATACGGTTGCAACTTACCGCTTCGTGGTCGGCGGCTACGTGCGCAAGTGTGTGGAGTTGCGAATATCTTGCAGGGTTGAGAGCTATTGCATTGGCGACAGGGACCAATCGAGAGATCTCGTTGCGTCATACAAGTTATCATCCACTTCATCATCGTGTATCTCCGCTGCCATCACCCCGTGATCACCATCACCGCTGTTGCTTACTGAGAAGATCGGGTCACCCCATATCATCTTGGTATCAGATTTCCAGTTTTCCTCGGTAAGCCATCCACAATCCACCCCATAGTTGAGTTGTGAGTGTTTCCTATCCAGAAAAAGCCATAAAAAGTTAGGGTTAGGGTTTGCCATAGCCTTAGATTGCACTAATTACGAGTTTTAGTTGCTTTTCGTAGTTGTTTTTGCGTATCTTTATCTTTCAACTAGTAGAATTGTTAGGGTTTGTGTTTTCTCTATCATCTAGTTTATCATAGTGTGTCAGTTTTTGTTACTCCGAGTCCACATAGCGTACAGTGTGTTTGTTCCCAACCATAGACACAGCCTATCGATATAAAGTGACTAGGAACTTCCCAGTAAGAGACTAGTTTTACCGCTCGACAGGCTGCTCGTTAGGTTATTGGTGCTTTGCATATTTCTGTTGGCCGTGTTATCAAGGAGTTGTGTCATATATCAAAAAAAAGAGAAAATTGAAAAGAAGCAAAAAGAGCTACATAGCTGCCTGTGTTATGCAAAAGAAAAATCCAAAAAAGAAAAGTGAAGTGCTAGTTGAATTAAGTGAAGGCCTAAGTTTACTTTACTGCACCCGTAGTTGAGCAATCTTGTGCCTGTCTCGTTGAGCTTTGCTAGCGTCTCTCTAGTGCATTGCAACTTTTCCTACATATAGTTGCATTGCCCCATTATATCTCCTTGTGTGAGTATCTTTGGTTGTCTACGGTCAGCGCTAGAGCTTGTTATTGGTGCAAATAGGTAGCCTACCTATAGCCCCACATATACCCTGCTTTGTCGTGTGATTTGTTCTTATACCCTTGATATTCGTCTGTTGGAGATATGCCCAAGAGGCAATAATAAAAGTGGTTATTATATATCTTTATGTTTATGATAAATGTTTATATACCATGCTATAATTGTATTAACCGAAACATTGATACATGTGTGATATGTAAACAACAAAGAGTCCCTAGTATGCCTCTTAACTAGCTTGTTGATTAATGGATGATTAGTTTCATAATCATGAACATTGGATGTTATTAATAACAAGGTTATATCATTGTATGAATGATGTAATGGACACACCCAATTAAGTGTAGCATAAGATCTCGTCATTAAGTTATTTGCTATAAGCTTTCGATACATAGTTACCTAGTCCTTATGACTATGAGATCATATAAATCACTTATACCGGAAAGGTACTTTGATTACATCAAACACCACTGCGTAAATGGGTGGCTATAAAGGTGGGATTAAGTATCCGGAAAGTATGAGTTGAGGCATATGGATCAACGATGGGATTTGTCCATCCCGATGACGGATAGATATACTCTGGGCCCTCTCGGTGGAATGTCGTCTAATGTCTTGCAAGCATATGAATAAAGTTCATAAGAGAGCACATACCACGGTACGAGTAAAGAGTACTTGTCAGGAGACGAGGTTGAACAAGGTATAGAGTGATACCGAAGATCAAACCTCGGACAAGTAAAATATCGCGAGACAAAGGGAATTGGTATTGTATGTGAATGGTTCATTCGATCACTAAAGTCATCGTTGAATATGTGGGAGCCATTATGGATCTCCGAGATCCCGCTATTGGTTATTGGTCGGAGTGAGTACTCAACCATGTCCGCATAGTTCACGAACCGTAGGGTGACACACTTAAAGTTGGATGTTGAAATGGTAGTACTTGAATATGGAATGGAGTTCGAATATTTGTTCGAGTCCCGGATGAGATCCCGGACATCACGAGGAGTTCCGAATGGTCCGGAGAATAAGATTCATATATAGGATGTCATTTTATGTGAATTAAAATGTCACGGAAGGTTCTATGGAAGGTTCTAGAAAAGTCCGGAAGAAACCACCAAGGAAGGTGGAGTCCACATGGGACTCCACCTCCATGGCCGGCCAACCCTAGTGGGGGAGGAGTCCCAAGTGGACTCCCCCTTAGGGGGCCGGCCACCCCCCCATATGGGAGGTGGAACTCCCACCTTTGGTGGGAGTCCTAGCTTGGCTAGGTTTCCCTCTCTTATGGAAGGTTTTTGGTTCGGGTCTTATTCGAAGACTTGGACACCAACTCTTGGGGATCCACCTATATAATGAGGGGCCAAGGGAGGGGCCGGCCACCCTAAGACCACAACCTGGCCGCCCCCTTGAGTGGCCGGCCACCCCTCCCAAACCCTAGCCGCCCCCTCTCCTCCATAGCTCCGGCGTGCTTTAGCGAAGCTCCGCCGGAGTTCTCCACCGCCACCGACACCACGCCGTCGTGCCGTCGGATTCAAGAGGAGCTACTACTTCCGCTGCCCGCCGGAACGGGAGGTGGACGTCGTCTTCATCAACAACCGAACGTGTGACCGAGTACGGAGGTGCTGCCCGTTCGTGGCGCCGGAACCGATCGTGATCAAGATCTTCTACGCGCTTTTGCAAGCGGCAAGTGAACGTCTACCGCAGCAACAAGAGCCTCATCTTGTAGGCTTTGGAATCTCTTCAAGGGTGAGACTCGATACCCCCTCGTTGCTACCGTCTTCTAGATTGCATCTTGGCTTGGATTGCGTGTTCGCGGTAGGAAATTTTTTGTTTTCTATGCAACGTTATCCTTCAGTGGTATCAGAGCCGTGTCTATGCATAGATGGTTGCACGAGTAGAACACAATGGTTTTGTGGGCGTTGATGCTCTTGTTATCTTTAGTTGAGTACTTTGCATCTTTATGGCATAGTGGGATGAAGCGGCTCGGACTAACTTTACATGACCGCGTTCATGAGACTTGTTCCTCGTTCGACATGCAACTTGTATTGCATAAGAGGCTTTGCGGGTGTCTGTCTCTCCTACTATAGTAAAGATTCAATTTACTCTTCTATTGACAACATTAGTATCAACGTTGTGGTTCATGTTCGTAGGTAGATTAGATCTATATCGAAAACCCTAAACCACGTAAAATATGCAAACCAAATTAGAGAGCGTCTAACTTGTTTTTGCAGGGTTTGGTGATGTGATATGGCCATAATGTGATGATGAATATGTATGCGATGATCATTATTGTATTGTGGCAACCGGCAGGAGCCTTATGGTTGTCTTTAAATTTCATGTTGAGTAGTATTTCAAGATAGTTGTAATAGTTGCTACATGGAGGACAATCATGAAGATGGCGCCATTGACCTTGACGCTACGCCGACGATGATGGAGATCATGCCCGAAGATGATGGAGATCATGTCCGTGCTTTGGAGATGAAGATCAAAGGCGCAAAGACAAAAGGGCCATATCATATCACATATGAACTCGCATGTGATGTTAATCCTTTTATGCATCTTATTTTGCTTAGATCGCGACGGTAGCATTATAAGATGATCCCTCACTAAAATCTCAAGATAATAAAGTGTTCATCCTTAGTAGCACCGTTGCCAAGACTTGTCGTTTCGAAGCATCTCGTGATGATCGGGTGTGATAGAATCAACAAGTGCATACAACGGGTGCAAGCCAGCTTTGCACATGCGGATACTAAGGTGGCCTTGACGAGCCTAGCATGTACGATGACATGGTCTCGGAACACGTGATACCGAAAGGTAGAGCATGAATCATATAATTGATATGATGAACACTTTGAGTGTTCGCCATTGAAATTACACCTTGTCTCGTGATGATCGGACTATGGTGTGGTGGATTTGGTTCGTGTGATCACTAAGACAATGCGAGGGATATTGTTTTGAGTGGGAGTTCACCTAGATTTTTAATTATGTTGAATTAAAATTTGAACTCAATTTGTCATAAACTTAGTCTAATCTATTGCAAATATATGTTGTAGAGATGGCGTCCCCAATCAATTTTAACCAGTTCCTAGAGAAAGAAAAGCTTAAGAACAACGGTAGCAACTTCACCGACTGGTTCCGTCATGTGAGGATCTTCCTCTCTGGCGGAAATCTGCAATATGTGCTTGATGCACCGCTAGGTGACCCTCCGCAGAAACTGAAACCGATGAAGTAAAAGCTGTTTACGAGACTCGGAAAACTCGGTACTCTCAAGTTCAGTGTGCCATCCTGTGCAGTCTGGAATCCGATCTTCAAAAACGTTTTGAGCACCACGATCCTCATGAGTTGATGAATGAGCTGAAAGCTATATTTGAGACTCATGCGGTCGTGGAATGCTATGAAGCATCGAAACATTTCTTCAGCTCGTATGATGGAAGAAGGCAGCTCCATTAGTGAGCACATGCTCGCCATGACCGGGCATGCGAAGAAACTCGGTGACTTGGGAATAGTGATTCCTAACAGACCGGGGATTAATCGTGTCCTTCAATCACCGCCACCAAGTTACAAGAACTTTGTGATGAACTACAATATGCGTAACATGAACAAGGAGTTACCTGAACTTTTGGCATGCTAAAAGTCTGCCGAGATTGAGATCAAGAAAGAGAACCAAGTGTTGATGGTCAACAAGACCACCAGGCTTCAAGAAACAGGGCAAGTCTAAGGGAAAATTCAAGAAGGGTGGCAAGAAAGCTGCCACGCCTCCTATGAAACCTAAGAACGGCCCTAAGCCCGATGCTGAGTGCTATTACCGCAAGGAGAAGGGACACCGGAAGCGTAATTGCTCCAAGTATTTGGCGGATCCGAAGAGCGGCCTTGTCAAGAAGAAGAAAGAAGGTATATCTCGATATACATGTTATAGATGTTTATCTCACCGGTTCTCGTTCTAGTACCTGGGTATTTGATCATCGGTTCGGTTGCTCATATTTGTAACTCGAAACAGGAACTAAAGAATAAACGAAGACTACCGAAAGATGAAGTGACGATGCGCGTTGGAAATGGATCCAAAGTCGATGTGATCGTCGTCGGCACACTTCCTCTACATCTACCTTCGGGATTAGTTTTAAGCCTAAATAATTGTTATTTTGTACCCGCGTTGAGCATGAACATTATATCCGGATCTTGTTTAATGCAAGACGGTTATTCATTCAAGTCCGATAATAATGGTTGTTCTATTTTTATGAATAATATCTTTTATGGTCGAGCACCTGAAAAGAATGGCTTATTTCGTTAGATCTCGATAGTAGTGATACGCATATACATAACATTGATGCTAAACGAATTAAATTGAATGATAATTCTACTTATATGTGGCACTCGTCGTCTTGGTCATATTGGAGTGAAACGCATGAAGAAACTCCATACTGATGGATTACTTGAATCACTTGACTTTGAGTCACTTGATAGATGCGAAGCATGTCTAATGGGAAAAATGACTAAGACTCCATTTTCCGGTATGATGGAGCGAGCTACTCGACTTATTGGAAATCATACATACCGATGTGTGCGGACCAATGAGCGTAGCATCGTGCGGTGGTTATCGTTATGTTCTAACCTTCACGAGATGATCCGAGTAGATATGGGTATATCTATTTCTTGAAACATAAATCCGAAACTTTTGAGAAGTTTAAGGAATTCCAAAGTGAAGTAGAAAATCAACGTAACAAGAAGATTAAATTTCTTCGATCTGATCGCGGAGGTGAATATCTGGCATGCATTTAAAGAAATGCGGAATACTTTCACAATTGACACCGCCGGGAACACCACAACGAAACGGTGTGTCCGAACGTCGTAATCGAACTCTCTTAGATATGGTTCGTTCTATGATGTCTCTTACCGATTTGCCGTTATCATTTTGGAGTTATGCATTAGAGACAGCCGCATTCACTTTAAATAGAGCACCATCAAAATCCGTAGAAACGACACCGTATGAATTATGGTTTAATAAGAAACCTAAGTCAGTCGTTCCTTAAAGTTTGGGGTTGCGAAGCCTATGTAAAAAAGTTACAACCGGACAAGCTAGAACCCAAAGCGGAGAAATGCATCTTCATAGGATACCCTAAGAAAACTATAGGGTACACTTTCTATCACAGATCCGAAGGCAAAATCTTTGTTGCTAAGAACGGAACCTTTCTTGAGAAAGAATTTCTCACTAAAGAAGTGACTGGAAGAAAAATAGAACTCGATGAGATTAATGAATCTATGATCAGAGTAGCGCAGTACCGGAAGTTGTACCTGTACCGCCTACACCGGCAACAGAGGAAGCTAATGATAATGATCATGAAACTTCGAACGAGGAAACTACTGAACCTCGCAGATCGACAAGGGAACGTGCCACTCCTGATTGGTATGATCCTTGTATAAATGTCATGATTGTGGATAACAATGATGAGGACCCTGCGACATATGAAGAAGCGATGATGAGCCCGTATTCCAACAAATGGCAAGAAGCCATGAAATCCGAAATGGGATCCATGTATGATAACAAAGTATGGACTTTGGTAGACTTACCTGATAGCCGAAAGGCTGTCGAGAATAAATGGATCTTCAAGAGAAAAACAGATGCTGATGGTAATATTACTGTCTATAAAGCTCGACTTGTCGCAAAGGGTTTCCGACAAATTCAAGGTGTTGACTACGATGAGACTTTCTCACCGGTAGCGAAGCTAAAATCTCTGAGGATTTTGTTAGCAATAGCTGCATTTTTCGATTATGAGATTTGGCGAGATGGATGTCAAAACGGCGTTCCTTAATGGAGACATTGAGGAAGAGTTGTATATGGTACAACCCAAAGGTTTTGTCGATCCTAAAAATGCCGACAAAGTATGCAAACTTCAGCGTTCAATCTATGGACCGAAGCAAGCATCAAGAAGTTGGAACCGACGCTTTGATAAGGTAATCAAAGACTTCGGGTTTATACAAGTGTCATGGAGAGGCCTGTATTTACAAGAAAGTGAGTGGGAGCTCGTAGCATTCCTAATATTATATGTAGATGACATATTATTGATTGGGAATGATATAGAACTATTAAGCAAGTGTAAAAGGTTATTTGAATAATAGTTTTTCAATGAAAGACCTTGGTGAAGCATCGTATATATTAGGCATCAAGATTTATAGAGATAGATCAAGACGCCTAATAGGGCTATCACGAGTACATACCTGGACAAGATTCTAAAGAAGTTTAGAATGGACGAAAGTAAGAAATGGTTTTTACCTACGTTACAGTGCAAGGTCTTGAGTAAGACTCAAGGACCGGCTACTGGCAGAAGAAAGAGAAAGGATGAATCAGATCCCCTATGCTTCGGCGATGAGGCTCTATTATGTATGCCATGCTATGTACAAGACCGGATATAGCGCATGATGTTAGTTTGACTAGCAGATATCAAAGTGATCCAGGAATGGAGCACTGGACAGCGGTCAAGAATATCCCGAAATACTTGAAAAGAACTAAGGATATGTTTCTTTGTTATGGAGGTGACCAAGAGCTCGTTGTAACAAGTTACACCGATGCAAGTTGGAACACCGATCCCGATGACTCTAAGTCACGATCCGGGTACGTGTTTATATTGAATGGTGTCTGCAGTAAGTTGGGCAAGCTCGAAGCGGTGCACGGTGGCGAAGTCTTCAACGGAATCGGAGTACATAGCGGCTTCGGAGGCTTCATCAGAAGCGGTATGGATGAAGAGGTTCATTGTAGAGCTCGGTGTGGTTCCTAGTGCATTGGACCCACTAGTCATATACTGTGACAACATGGGTGCCATCGCCAATGCACAAAAACCAAGGTCACATAAGAGGCTGAAGCATATCAAGCTGCGTTACCACTCGATTCGCGAGTACATCGAAGATGGAGAAGTAAAGATTTGCAAAGTACACACCGATCCGAATGTAGCGGATCCGTTGACTAAAGCTCTCCCTAGGGCAAAGCATGACCAACACCAGAATGCCATGGGTGTTAGGTTCCTTACAATGTAATCTAGATTATTGACTCTAGTGCAAGTGGGAGACTCGTTGGAGATATGCCCAAGAGGCAATAATAAAAGTGGTTATTATATATCTTTATGTTTATGATAAATGTTTATATACCATGCTATAATTGTATTAACCGAAACATTGATACATGTGTGATATGTAAACAACAAAGAGTCCCTAGTATGCCTCTTAATTAGCTTGTTGATTAATGGATGATTAGTTTCATAATCATGAACATTGGATGTTATTAATAACAAGGTTATATCATTGTATGAATGATGTAATGGACACACCCAATTAAGCGTAGCATAAGATCTCGTCATTAAGTTATTTGCTATAAGCTTTCGATACATAGTTACCTAGTCCTTATGACCATGAGATCATATAAATCACTTATACCGGAAAGGTACTTTGATTACATCAAACACCACTGCGTAAATGGGTGGCTATAAAGGTGGGATTAAGTATCCGGAAAGTATGAGTTGAGGCATATGGATCAACAAGTGGGATTTGTCCATCCCGATGACGGATAGATATACTCCGGGCCCTCTCGGTGGAATGTCGTCTAATGTCTTGCAAGCATATGAATAAAGTTCATAAGAGACCACATACCACGGTACGAGTAAAGAGTACTTGTCAGGAGACGAGGTTGAACAAGGTATAGAGTGATACCGAAGATCAAACCTCGGACAAGTAAAATATCGCGAGACAAAGGGAATTGGTATTGTATGTGAATGGTTCATTCGATCACTAAAGTCATCGTTGAATATGTGGGAGCCATTATGGATCTCCGAGATCCCGCTATTGGTTATTGGTCGGAGTGAGTACTCAACCATGTCCGCATAGTTCACGAACCGTAGGGTGACACACTTAAAGTTGGATGTTGAAATGGTAGTACTTGAATATGGAATGGAGTTCGAATATTTGTTCGGAGTCCCGGATGAGATCCCGGACATCACGAGGAGTTCCGGAATGGTCCGGAGAATAAGATTCATATATAGGATGTCATTTTATGTGAATTAAAATGTCACGGAAGGTTCTATGGAAGGTTCTAGAAGGTTCTAGAAAAGTCCGGAAGAAACCACCAAGGAAGGTGGAGTCCACATGGCACTCCACCTCCATGGCCGGCCAACCCTAGTGGGGGAGGAGTCCCAAGTGGACTCCCCCTTAGGGGGCCGGCCACCCCCCCATATGGGAGGTGGAACTCCCACCTTTGGTGGGAGTCCTAGCTTGGCTAGGTTTCCCTCTCTTATGGAAAGTTTTTGGTTCGGGTCTTATTCGAAGACTTGGACACCAACTCTTGGGGATCCACCTATATAATGAGGGGCCAAGGGAGGGGGCCGGCCACCCTAAGACCACAACCTGGCCGCCCCCCTTGAGTGGCCGGCCACCCCCTCCCAAACCCTAGCCGCCCCCCTCTCCTCCATAGCTCCCGCGTGCTTTAGCGAAGCTCCGCCGGAGTTCTCCACCGCCACCGACACCACGCCGTCGTGCTGTCGGATTCAAGAGGAGCTACTACTTCCGCTGCCCGCTGGAACGGGAGGTGGACGTCGTCTTCATCAACAACCGAACGTGTGACCGAGTACGGAGGTGCGGCCCGTTCGTGGCGCCGGAACCAATCGTGATCAAGATCTTCTACGCGCTTTTGCAAGCGGCAAGTGAACGTCTACCGCAGCAACAAGAGCCTCATCTTGTAGGCTTTGGAATCTCTTCAAGGGTGAGACTCGATACCCCCTCGTTGCTACCGTCTTCTAGATTGCATCTTCGCTTGGATTGCGTGTTCGCGGTAGGAAATTTTTTGTTTTCTATGCAACGTTATCCTTCATTCGCTTCGCTACATCTGTGCACTAGTTGTTACTACAAGTGGTAAGCAACACTAATTTACTTTGGAACGGTAAGATTTCCTTTTCTTATCAGTTTTGAGTGAGTTGTGAGAGTACCACCATATATTTTTGATTTAGTGCATTAATCTACTAACGATGTCTGCTAGTGATCATAAACTTGTTAACCAGGAAAACAAGAGTGCTGCCGATATCATCACATGGAGGGAGTATGAGGCTCTTCGTAATGAGATGCGACGTGAATTCCGCGCTCAGGACGATGTGCTTAATGGGAAGGTTGAAGAGATCTCCCAAAAGCTGGATGCTACTCATGTGACCGTCACTACAATGCAAGATCAAATGACGGATGTCCAACGCAGTCTTGCTGATTTGCGTTTGGCTGTTGAGAATTTGACCGCGCAACAACAACAAGAAGATGACGAAGATCCTGAGCTTCAAGATGTCGCACACAATGCTCGTGGTGCGCCACGTGGTAATCGTCCTCGCGGTTGGGCTCCACTTGGCCGCAATGGTCGTGGACAAGATGAGGAAGATGGGTTGGGTAAGCCCAAGTTTTCTATACCCAAGTTTGAAGGAGGAGCTGATGTGGAAGAATACCTTACTTGGGAGCTGAAGATTGAGAAGTTGTGGAGCTTACATCCACATTATACTGAAGACCGGAAGATCAAGCTTGCTTCTTCAGAATTTGATGGCTACGCTTTGCGTTGGTGGGATGCTTTTGTTCGTAACCGAGACGAGGATGGTGAGCAACCTATACGCACATGGCGTGCCATGAAGGAGGCGATGACTTCTCGCTTTGTGCCTACAAATTACTTGCGGAATATATATGATAAGCTGAATCTATTGAGACAAGGTGTGAAAACTGTGGATGAATACTACATGGAGATGGAGATGCTTATGCAGCGTCGCCGTGTCCGTGAGTCTCTCGAGATGACAATGCAGCGTTTTCTCAACGGTTTGAAGTATGATATCAAAGGCATTGTTCGTCACTACAGCTACACCAATATGAATCAATTGTTACATCATGCAAGAGAAGCTGAATCACAGTTGGCTGACGAAGCAAAGATCAAAGGTCGAACTACAGGAGCTGGGCGTTTCACACCCTGCGCGGCACCATCTTCGGCGCTGGCGCCTGCGACGCGCTCCGCACCTTTTTCTACTCCGTTTAGTAAGCCGGTCTCCAATGTGTCTAACACAAAGAAGTCTGAATCTGCTGCAAGTACGAGTGGCTCTAATGTGTCTACTGCGCGTAACCGTGATATGATTTGTCATACATGTGGTGGCAAGGGTCATTTCAAGAGAGATTGTCCTAACCGCAAAGTCATGATTATTAATGAGGACAATGAATATGAGACTGGAGATGATGTTGATCCTAATGCTCCAGACGATGATGACTATGACACTGATGGTGAAGATGCATATCCGTCTGATGCTCGCACCATTGTTGTGTCGCAGCGTGCTCTTAATGTGTTGCCTAGTGCATCTACTCAGCGCTGCAATTTGTTCCAAACAAAGGCTTTAGTTGGTCCTGACAAGGCTTGCAAGGTCTTTATTAATGGCGGGAGTTGCCGCAATTTAGCAAGCAAGGAGTTATGTACCAAGCTGAAGTTGAAGTATCTACAGCACCCGCATCCATACTATATTCAGTGGTTGAGCGACAATGGTGAGATGAAGGTAAACCACATGGTGCGTGTTGAGTTCGCTATTGGACCGTATAAGGATTGCATTGATTTTGATGTCGTTCCTATGACGGTGTGTCACCTACTATTGGGACGGCCTTGGCTCTATGACCGTTCTGTGCAACACAATGGCCGTGCTAATACATATCACTTAGAGTTCAAGGGCAAGAAAATTAATTTGCAGCATATGACACCACAGCAAATTGTCAATGAGTCTCGTCAAAAAGTTGAAGTCAACTTGGAGGATGCTTCATTAGATAGGCGAGAGAATTGTAATGTTGTGAGTGATATAACGAAAAGTGAGAGAGTGAATTCCTTAGTCTCATTAGCCACCAAAGAAGACATGAGAGAATTTAGTGAGGATCCTACAGCCATGCCTCTTGTGCTCTTGTACAGGGGAACAGTTTTGGTTTCTAACGACATGACCCCTCTTCCTCTTGGTGTTTCTAATGTTTTGCAGGAATTTGGCAACGTGTTTCCGGACGAGGTACCCGCAGGACTTCCACCATTGCGAGGTACCCGCAGGACTTCCACCATTGAGCTACTGTTCAGTACTACTTGTCATCCCCAAACTGATGGTCAAACTGAGGTGGTGAATCGAACCTTGTCACAACTGTTGAGATCCATGATCAAGAAGAACCTGAAGGAGTGGGAAGAGTGTTTGCCGCATGTGGAGTTTGCTTACAACAGGGCGGTACATTCTACCACTGAGCTGTGTCCTTTTGAGATGGTGTATGGTTTCAAACCCATTACTCCACTTGACTTGTTGCCTTTGCCCATACATGAGAGAGTTAATATGGAGACATCCAAGAGGACAGATTTTGTGCGTAAGATCCATGTGAAGACTAAAGAGTTGATAGAGAAGAAAGGCAAGAGCAATGCTGCAAGGATGAACAAGAAGCGCAAAGAGATGTTGTTCAAGCCTGGTGATATGGTCTGGGCACATTTTCGCAAGGATAGGTTCCCGAAGCTGCGGAAGTCTAAGTTGAAGCCTCGTGGTGCTGGTCCTTACAAAGTGCTTGCCAAGATCAATGATAATGCATACTCGATAGATCTTCCAGTTGATGAGTTTGGTGTCAGTAATTCTTTCAATGTTGCATATTTGACACCATATGACGGAGAGGACCTTGGAGCGTCGAGGTCGACGCCTTTTGAAGGGGGGGGGGGGAGATGATGAGGACATTGATGACCCACAAGTATAGGGGATCGCAACAGTCTTCGCGGGAAGTAAAACCCAATTTATTGATTCGACGCAAGGGGAGGTAAAGAATACTTATAAGCCTTAACAACTGAGTTGTCAATTCAGCTGCACCTGGAAAAGCACTAGCAACAGGGGTGATGTGAAAGTAGCAGTGATATGAGAGCAATAGTAATAGTTACACAGCAGCAGTAATAGTAATATGAGAGCAATGGCACCAGAAAATAGTTGATACTACTTCCAATGACATGTAGAACAAGTATATGATGATGAAATATGGACCGGAGTTCCCAGCTATCTACACTAGTGGCAACTCTCCAATAACAAGTGTCGGGTGAACAAATTACAGTCGGGCAATTGATAGGATTGAAATAGCATTAAGACAGAATATCAAGATCATTAATCATGTAGGCATGTTTTCCAATAATAGTCGTACGTGCTCGCAATGAGAAACTTGCACAACATCTTTTGTCCTACCAGTACGGTGGCAGCCGGGCCTCAAGGGAAACTACTAGATATTAAGGTACTCCTTTTAATAGAGCACCGGAGCAAAGCATTAACACTCCGTGAAAACATGTGTCCCTCACATCACCGCCATCCCCTCCGGTTGTCCCGATTTCTGTCACTTCGGGGCCATTGGTTCCGGACAGTGACATGTGCATACAACTTGTAGATACAATCTAAGCAATAAGTATAGAGCTCAAATCTAAGATCATGCCACTCGGGCCCTAGTGACAAGCATTAAGCATAACAAGATTGCAGCAACAATAACTTCATAAACTTTGTAGATAGACAATCATAACGTAACAATCCATCGGATCCCGACAAACACAACACCGATTACATCGGATGAATCTCAATCATGTAAGGCAGCTCATGAGATCATTGTATTGAAGTACATGGGGGAGAGAATACCAACTAGCTACGAGATAGAACCCGTAGTCCATGGGGGAACTACTCACGGAGCATGATGGAGGCGATGGCGTTGATGGAGATGGCTTCGGGGGCACTTCCCCGTCCCGGCAGGTGCCGGGACGAGACTTCTGTCCCCGAATTGGAGTTTCGCGATGGTGGCGGCGCCCCGGAGTCTTTCCGGAGTTTCGTCAAGAGTTACGGTGTTTTTAGGTCGAAAGGGATTTTATAGGCGAAGAGGCGGCGCAGGGGGCACTGGGGCGCCACACCACAGGCTGGTGCGGGCCCGAGGCCGGGCCGCGCCGCCCTATGGTGTGGTGGCCCTCCGGCCCCTCTCCGACTCTTCTTCGGTGTTACGGACGCTTCCGGGAAAAATAGGAGGTTTGGTCTTCGTTTCGTCGAATTCCGAGAATATTGCCCGAACAGCCTTTCTGGAACCAAAAACGAGCAGAAAACAGGAACTGGCACTGTGGCATCTTGTTAATAGGTTAGTTCCGGAAAATGCATGAAAACATCATAAAGTGCAAGCAAAACATGTAAGTATTGTCATAAAACAAGCATGGAATGACAGAAATTATGGATACGTCGGGGACGTATCAGCATCCCCAAGCTTAGTTCCTGCTCGTCCCGAGCAGGTAAACGATAAAAAGAATAATTTCTGTAGTGACATGCTACTTACATAACCTTGATCATACTATTACAAAGCATATGAAATGAATGAAGTGACTCAAGGCAATGATCTATAGTTGCTAACAAATAGATAACATATAGCAAAACTTTTCATGAAGAGTATTTTCAAGACAAGTATCAAAAGTCTTGCACAAGAGTTAACTCATAAAGCAATAGATTCAAAGTAAAGGCATCGAAGCAACACAAAAGAAGATATAAGTTTCAGCGGTCGCTTTCAACTTGTAACATGCATATCTCATGGGTAATTGTCAACGCAAAGTAATATGATGAATGCAAATATGCAAGTATGTAAGAATCAATGCACAGTTGACACAAGTGTTTGCTTCTAAGGTGGAAGGAAGTAGGTAAACTGACTCAACATAAAGTAAAAGAATGGCCCTTCAAAGAGGAAAGCATCGATTGCTATATTTGTGCTAGAGTTTTGGTTTTGAAAACATAAAGAGAGCATAAAAGTAAAGTTTTGAGAGGTGTTTGTTGTTGTCAACGAATGGTAGTGGGCACTCTAACCCCCTTTGCCAGACAAACCTTCAAGAGCGGCTCCCATGAGTTATTTTTATTTTTGGGTGGCACTCCTTCCAACCTTTCTTTCACAAACCATGGCTAACCGAATCCTCGGGTGCCTGCCAACAATCTCATACCATGAAGGAGTGCCTTTTTATTTTAGTTTTATTATGATGACACTCCCCCCAACCTTTGCTTACACAAGCCATGTCTAACCGAATCCTTCGGGTGCCGTCCAACAATCACATACCATGGAGGAGTGTCTATTTTTGTTAATTAATTTGGGACTGGGAATCCCATTGCCAGCTCTTTTTGCAAAATTATTGGATAAGCGGATGAAGCCACTAGTCCATTGGTGAAAGTTGCCAACAAGATTGAAAGATAAACACCACATACTTCCTCATGAGCTATAAAACATTGACACAAACCAGAGGTGATAAATTTTGAATTGTTTAAAGGTAGCACTCAAGCAATTTACTTTGGAATGGCAGGAAATACCACATATTAGGTAGGTATGGTGGACACAAATGGCATAGGTTTTGGCTCAAGGTTTTGGATGCACGAGAAGCATTTCCTCTCAGTACAAGGCTTTGGGCTAGCAAGGTTATTTGAAACAAACACAAGTATGAACCGGTACAGCAAAACTTACATAAGAACATATTGCAAGCATTATAATACTCTACACTGTCTTCCTTGTTGCTCAAACACTTTTACCAGAAAACATCTAGACCTTAAGAGAGATCAATTATGCAAACCAATTTCAACAAGCTCTACAAGTAGTTCTCCATTAATAGGCTTAGACTACATGAAAAAACTTAATCATGATCTACTTGAGAGCTCAAAACAATTGCCAAGTGTCAAATTACCCAAGACATGATGAGGCATTTTCTGTTTTCAACCAAATATAAATAAGTGCAATAGCTTCCAACTTTTATCATTGAACATTAAAAGTAAAACGAAGAACACGAGTGTTCATATGAAAAAGCGGAGCGTGTATCTCTCCCACACAAGGATTGCTAGGATCCGAATTTATTCAAACATGAACAAAAATAAAAGCACACAAGACGCTCCAAGTAAAGCACATATGATGTGACCGAATAAAAATATAGTTTCAGGGGAGGAACCTGATAAGTTGATGAAGAAGGGGATGCCTTGGGCATCCCCAAGCTTAGACGCTTGAGTCTCCTTGAAATATGCAGGGATGAACCACGGGGGCATCCCCAAGCTTTGACTTTTCACTCTTCTTGATCATATATCATCCTCCTCTCTTGACCCTTGAAAACTTCCTTCACACCAAACTTCTCATAAACTTCATTAGAGGGGTTAGTACTCAAAAAATTTGAATCCACCTTGGTCCTGTAGTGGCACATTGCAAGAACTCAATAAAACATTAGCTAAAGCTCTCCACGTCTAGAAAACCTCGCTTAAAGTCCACAAGAGACAATGCAAAAAACAGAGACAGAATCTGCCAAAACAGAACAGCCAGTAAAGACGAATTTTAATAAAATACTTCCGTTGCTCAAATCAGAAAACTCAAAACTAATGAAAGTTGCGTACATATCTGAGGAACACGCACGTAAATTGGCATATTTTTCTGAGTTACCTACAGAGAAAACAGCCCGGATTCGTGACAGATAGAAATCTGTTTCTGCACAGAAATCCAAATCTAGTATCAACCTTCGATTAGAGGCTTCACTTGGCACAACAAAACACAAAACTAAGATAAGGAGAGGTTGCTACAGTATTAAACAACTTCCAAGACACAAATATAAAACAAAGTACTGTAGCAAAATAACACATGGGTTATCTCCCAAGAAGTTGCTTTCTTTATAGCCATTAAGATGGGCTCAGCAGTTTTAATGATGCACTCGCAGAAAGTAGTATTTGAAGCAAAAGAGAGCATCAAGAGGAAAATCCAAAACACATTTAAGTCTAACATGCTTCCTATGCAAAGGAATCTTGTACACAAATAAATTCATGAAGAACAAAGTGACACGCATAAGAGGATAAAACAAGGATAACTTCAAAAATTTCAGCATATAGAGAGGTGTATTAGTACCATGAAAATTTTTACAACCATATTTTCCTCTCTCATAATAATTTTCAGTAGCTTCATGAACAAACTCAACAATATAGCTATCACATGCAGCATACTTTTCATGATTTCCAAACACATAATTTTTATCAAGTTCAAGAATAGTGGAATTAAAACTTTCAAACTTACTTTTATTAATAATATAACAAGGTAGTTGATCAATCTCAATAGATATGGGACTCATAGAATAAGTCAAGAACTCTCCAATCCCATTTTCATTAGTAGTACATTTAATATTATCAAGTAACATAGGACCATCATCAAGAGCTTTATCATAAACATTTGCCAAGCAAAATTCTTTAGTACCATGCATTTCGACATCAGGCACAAACAAAGCATTATCATAAGATTTATCAAAGTAGCATGGATTATCATAGATAACAAGATAGCATAATCATTCTCACAAGTATTACTCATAGGTACTATTTCAAGAGAATCCACAGGAACATAACATTCAACCTCTTCCGGTAAGCATGGAGGACAATCAAATAGTGTAAGAGATAAAGAGTTACTCTCATTAGAAGGTTGGCATGGGTAGCTAATCCATTCTTCCTCCTTTTGTTCATCACTCTCCTCTTCTTTTTCATCCAATGAGCATTCAGGTTCATCAATTTCCTCCTCTTTTTCATCCAATGAGCTTTCGGGTTAATCAATTTCTTCTTCCATCGGTTCCTCGCAAATTGTGAGTGCATTCTTGTGCATTAATGTGTCTCTCTTTATAATCAAGGATATAAGGATTCCTACTCGTAGCATTCTATGCAAGAATTAAGGATAGTAGAGACATAATCTTTAAGGCCCTTACAAACAACACAAGTTTCATAATTCTCAACCATGAAGGATTCTATCTCGGAGGCTCCCATAAATAAGACAAATTGTTCTACCTCTTCGAACCCATAATGAATATAGCAATTCCGATTATAGCTCTTAATTAAAAATTCCTCACTAAAGCCACATTGAAATTTAAGATGTTTAGTATCCTGTTGAGAGCAACAGTTTATATCATGGCATTCAAGCAAGATTTTAGCAATTGTATTCAATTTTTCTATCATAGCACTCATTATTTTACCAGTTCTTGATTCTCTATAACAATTATAACATTCTATAAGCTCCAAGTAGGTTGTAGGTTCTCCCATAACATCAGTTTTTAATTTTTCGATTTTTCAAATTTTTATGGGTTTTTGGGTATATGAGGAAAATAAAACAAGACAAAAAGAAACTAAGCAAAAGTAAACTAAGCAAAATAATACTAGACAGAAATAAACTAAGCACAAATAAACTAGACAAAAGTAAACTAAGCAAAACAAAATAAAATAAAACAGGAGAGAGAGGTGGAGTGTACTCCCCGTGTGAGCTTATGAGTAGAGCTATGCCTCCCCGGCAACGGCGCCGTAAAATAGTCTTGATGACCCACAAGTATAGGGGATCGCAACGGTCTTCGCGGGAAGTAAAACCCAATTTATTGATTCGACACAAGGGGAGGTAAAGAATACTTATAAGCCTTAACAACCGAGTTGTCAATTCAATCGCACTGGAAAAGCACTAGCAACAGGGGTGATGTGAAAGTAGCAGTGATATGAGAGCAATAGTAATAGTAACACAGCAGCAGTAATAGTAATATGAGAGCAATGGCACCAGAAAATAGTTGATACTACTTCCAATGACATGTAGAACAAGTATATGATGATGAAATATGGACCGGGGTTCCCAACTATCTACACTAGTGGCAACTCTCCAATAACAAGTGTCGGGTGAACAAATTACAGTCGGGCAATTGATAGGATTGAAATAGCATTAAGACAGAATATCAAGATCATTAATCATGTAGGCATGTTTTCCAATAATAGTCGTACGTGCTCGCAATGAGAAACTTGCACAACATCTTTTGTCCTACCAGCCGGTGGCAGCCGGGCCTCAAGGGAAACTACTCGGATATTAAGGTACTCCTTTTAATAGAGCACCGGAGCAAAGCATTAACACTCCGTGAAAACATGTGTCCCTCACATCACCGCCATCCCCTCCGGTTGTCCCGATTTCTGTCACTTCGGGGCCATTGGTTCCGGACAGTGACATGTGCATACAATTGTAGATACAATCTAAGCAATAAGTATAGAGCTCAAATCTAAGATCATGCCACTCGGGCCCTAGTGATAAGCATTAAGCATAACAAGATTGCAGCAACAATAACTTAATAAACTTTGTAGATAGACAATCATAACGTAACAATCCATCGGATCCCGACAAACACAACACCGATTACATAAGATGAATCTCAATCATGTAAGGCAGCTCATGAGATCATTGTATTGAAGTACATGGGGGAGAGAATACCAACTAGCTACAGCTAGAACCCGTAGTCCATGGGGGAACTACTCACGGAGCATGATGGAGGCGATGGCGTTGATGGAGATGGCTTCCGGGGCACTTCCCCGTCCCGGCAGGGTGCCGGGACGAGACTTCCGTCCCCCGAATTGGAGTTTCGCGATGGTGGCGGCGCCCCGGAGTCTTTCCGGAGTTTCATCAAGAGTTACGGTGTTTTTAGGTCGAAAGGGATTTTATAGGCGAAGAGGCGGCGCAGGGGGCACTTGGGGGCGCCACACCACGAGCCGGCGCGGGCCCGGGCCAGGCCGCGCCGCCCTATGGTGTGGTGGCCCTCGGGCCCCTCTCCGACTCTTCTTCGGTGTTCTGGACGCTTCCGGGAAAAATAGGAGGTTTGGTCTTCGTTTCGTCGAATTCCGAGAATATTGCCCGAACAGCCTTTCTGGAACCAAAAACAGCAGAAAACAAGAACTGGCACTGTGGCATCTTGTTAATAGGTTAGTTCCGGAAAATGCATGAAAACATCATAAAGTGCAAGCAAAACATGTAAGTATTGTCATAAATCAAGCATGGAACGACAGAAATTATGGATACGTCGGGGACGTATCAGACATCCCTACTACACCACTACCTCCGTCATTGATAAATGAAGATGAACCTGCTGTGAAGCTCAAGTCCAATGAAGTTCGGATTGGACCAATTACAAGGGCTCGTGCGAAGCTACTTAAACAACGTGTGAACTTGTTTCTAAACGGTACTTTGATTGATGAGAACTTTATACTGCCTAAGTCCTATTACTTATGTATCATCAGGTATCAAGAGGAGACGAGCGTCGCACGAGGAGTAGAGGAGCAGCTGGACATGAAGACGGATGTCAAGATGGACGTGAAGCTGGACATGAAGCTGGACATGAAGATATCTCATGGTCGCGCGAGGGAGGAGCGGGAGGCATGCGCGGGAGGAGAAGACGACGTCCAGGCCGGTCCAGAACCCGGTCAGACCGGCCAGTCCGGTCCCTGGCCCGGTTGACCGGTCGCCAACCGGTCGCCAACCGGAAGGGACGCATCGTACCGGGCAAAAACCGGAAAGTTGCGAGGTTTCCGGTTGCCGCCCGGTTGACCGGACGCCAGACCGGCCGACCCGGTCCCTGGCCCGGTTGACCGGATTCCAGACCGGATTCGTCCGAGTCTGTCTCGACCAGATCTATTCTGAGTCGGTTATTCTTGTATCTTTTCGACCAGAACTCGTCCCGGACACCTATAAAAGTGCCCAGGACACCCCCGTAGCTGCTTTAGACCACGTTTAAGATAAACCCTAGTTCTTAGTTGTTTACTCTAGCAAAACTATTGAATCCCTACACCATATTGCTTGATATTGTGTAGAACCTGAAAAAGTCTTGTGTGATCTGCTGTTCCATTGGGAATTAGACGGTTGCAACTTACCGCTTCGTGGTCGGCGGCTAGGTACGCAAGTGTGTGGAGTTGCGAATATTTTGCAGGTGTTGAGAGCTATTGCATTGGCGACAGGGACCAATCGAGAGATCTCGTTGCATCATACAAGTTATCATCCACTTCATCGTCGTGTATCTCCGCTGCCATCACCCCGTGATCACCATCACCGCTGTTGCTTACCGAGAAGATCGGGCCACCCCATATCATGCTAGTTATAAAACAGTTTGAATTCCCTGGCCTGAAATTGATTCTATGAGAAGCACATCACAAAGAA
Source organism: Lolium rigidum (assembly GCF_022539505.1). Taxonomy (NCBI): domain Eukaryota; kingdom Viridiplantae; phylum Streptophyta; class Magnoliopsida; order Poales; family Poaceae; genus Lolium; species Lolium rigidum. The sequence goes on from NC_061513.1 coordinate 11,468,975, forward strand.
TGTTAATTCGACACAGCATGAAACAAAAAAAATTCGGACATAGCCATGATGCCTCGATGTAATACCCCAATGCACAATTTAATCCAAAAAAGCCCTCAAGCCCAAGGTCAGTGCCCACCAGAGTGATGGATGTAGTCCCATGGGCCATGAAACTAAGGCATACTGTCATCACAAAATATAAACGGTGCTGACCACCAGTGTCGTTCTTGCTACTATTTCTATGCATCAGCGTTAGAAGCACTCAAGGATGAACACTCATCTCTCAAAAATCGGACTCTAGTCCTCCTGCAGATCGAGGTAGGTGCGCACTGATGCCATCTGATCTCTTAGGAGAGCACAATAGAAGTGCAGTCGTAATTATTTGCTATTGTTGAGGAGGGCTGATACACCATGAAATTCGATCGGCAATGGGCAATCAAACCTGAGAACGGAGGGATTAGACGGGAACACACCAGCCTCGGCGAGTCGGCGTTCACACCGAGCGCGACTGGCCTTAGAGCATCTCCAGTCGCGTCCCCCAAACCGTCCCCCAAAGCGATTTGGGGCGCGCCGGACAAAAAAAGCGTTCCAGCCGCGTCCCCCAAAGCCCATTTTTGTCCGGCGCGCCCCGATACGGTGTCCGGCGCCCCGAGCCCGTCCCCGTCCCACAGGGGACGCTCCGGGGACGCCGGACACAACGAACAGCGAGGCCAACCGACGCGGGCCCGACCCGTCGGCGGCACGGGGAAAATTCGTCTCACACTCCCGCCAAATCCCGCCGCTCCCGCCAAATCGCGCCTATACCGCCGCGCACAGGCCTCCCAAAACATATCCTGCCGCCGATTCATTTCTCCTATCCCGCCGATTTCTTTCTCCCTCCCGCCGTGCACCCGCCGCCGCTACCCTCTCCCCATTCCATGGCGCCGCCGACAGCCCCAAAAAATATGGCGAAGAAAGCGGCCAAGAAGCCGCCGGGCAATGCGACGATAGGGGCGAAAGCGCCGTTCGCGAAGCCGCGGAAGGCGCCGGCTGCGAAGAAGAAGCCTGAAGGCATAACCGAAGATGAATGGCAGCAAGATTGCTCGCGCCGGAAGCTATCGACGGCGGAGCGGAAAGGACGGAGGGCGGCGGAGCCGGAGAAGAAGGCTGCGGCGGCGCGCCGGCACCAGCACATAATCGCCGGGTGTATCGCCGCCACCAACGCGAGCCCATATAGTACGAACGTGCCGGTGTACGTTCGGGAGTCTTCTCTCCGTCGCAAGCCGCCTTCTACAACGACGGCCCCTCCGCCACTCCCGGGTGCGTGACGCCTAACTTGTCGCCGCACTACCGGGATGCGCTGCCGCACGGCGGCTTCAACCCCAACAACCTCTACTCCCCGGCGTACGAGCAACGCGAGCCGGGACCCGGTCCGGACGGCGGCCCTTTCACCGGCCGCGGGGGTCCGCTCGAATACGACGGCGCCGGTGCTGAGGAGGACGACGGGGTTGAGGAGGAGGACGACGAGGAAGAGGACGGGGTGGAGGACGACGAGGAGGACGACGTTGAGGACGAAGAGGGCAGCGAGGAAGAGGACGACGAGGGTGCCGGTGACGATGATCTCGTGGAGGTAGACGCGGACGGCGTGAGGACGAAGAAGAAGAAGAAGAAGGCGTCGGGCACACGAGGCCCGAAGTGGACGGTTCCGGAAGATCTTTGTCCGTGCGAGTCGTGGGCGACGGTGAGCCATGACTCCATCATCGGCGCCAACCAAAAAGGCGGGAAGTATTGGGCGAGGATCAAGGCCGAGTTCGATGAGCGCAAGCCGATCAACAGCGACTACCGGAAAGTGCCAATGAAGAGGAGCCGAGAAGGCAATGTCGACGCGATGGGCCATCATCCGGGCGTCGGTGAACTCCTTCCATGGGTACCATCACGACTTAGAGACCGGAGGCGACGAGCGGCGCCGACGTCGGCCAACTGGTACGACTGTTTCTTCTATAATCCGTAGCGCCCACATTGTGTTCGATGAAATGACTCTGCTTCCTTTGGTTAGTTTGATCGGGCCATGGAATTGTACGCCAAGTACTCGGAAGGTCACAAGTCTTTCGTGCTGACGCATTGCTATGGCAAGCTCAAAGGGAACGAGAAATGGAAGCTGACGCGCTTGTCGCTGTCCAAGGGGAAGGACGCCATTGATCTGGACGCGCCGCTGGGCGTCCTACTGGCAACAAGGCTACCAAGGCCGCCTTGGCCGACGCTGCGTCGTCTGAGAAGACGCAGGCGTCGATCACGAAATGCCTCGCCGACGTCTCCTCGACCTTTATCTCCCGCGACAAGAAGGCCGACCAAAGGTGGGCCGAGCTGCTCAAGAGGCAAGAGGAGAAGGCTGGAGCTCAAGAAACGCAGGGACGACATGTCCCCGCCGAGAACGTCGACGAGAGGAATGTCTCCCCGGACGCGAGCGGCGCACAACTTCTTCAAAGGCCGGATCCTCGACGACATAGAAGCCAAAATGGCGGCGGCGGACGCGGCGGCCCCGGCAGCGGCATCGGCATCGGCGGCAGCGGCAGCGCAGCAAGAGCGAGGCCGACGCGTCTTCTACTGCTACACCTGCGTCGGCCTCCGCGTCGGCGACGGAGCGGACGCACCATGCACGGGAACAGTGCAGATCGCGACGAGGTCGTCGTGCTCGACGGGCCTGCGTCGACTCGGGACACGACGCCGTCGACCAACCCCTTCTTCTAATTTGCATGCACCACCGGTCCGTAATATGATCGCGCGCCCGGCACTTCGATCGCCGCTACTCCGATCGCGACGAACCGGCGGGAACGATCTCTTTTGAATGCATCTATTTGAATTTCTGATTGGGGGCGGCGTTTGGGGGACGCGGCTGGGGAGCGACGTCCCCCAAACGCGGCACGGACAAAACACGTCCCCCAAACGCTCGATCCGGCGCGGTTTGGGGGACGGTTTGAGGGACGCGACTGGAGATGCTCTTATCCCTTCCGCGTCTGCCCTCTCCAACTATGTTGCTCGCCTCCTTGGCGACCAATGCGTCCACAACGGGAGTGTGCCAAGTCTCGTTGAGATCCCTGCTGCGTCCGCTGCTCGGCAGCCTCGGCGACGCGACGCTCCGGCGGAAGACTACGAAATCCCCGCCACGCCAGTCTCCTCTGCAGGCTGCGGTGCAACCCCGCCAGCAAAACCTACAAGGAGGAGAAAAGGCTCAGAAGGACCCCTCGTGGGGCTACCACCGCTGCACATCCTCTCGCTACTCAAATCGAACAGAGGGGATGCGAGCTCGGGGGCGATGCAAGGGATTGGGCGTGTCCACCGACAGAGCCGAAATTAGATTAATTTGGCGACGTGCCAAACTTGGAGATCGGTTTTCCTTGGAGATCGGATTTCCTACTTCCGTCATGGTTGACCGGGGGCGCTAGATACTTTTTCCAATCGCTTCGCGGAAGAGCAAGGGTGACCTACCACGATCGCATACAGATTTAATAGTAAAGATTTAAAATACAAAATCAATATCATTAGATAGATAATGATATATATTTTCATATGGTATCTACAAAATATCATATTTGTTGATAGATTTTTTAAAAAGTTTGGCTAAACTATACTTGATTTGACATTCTAAAATTAATATAAGCCTTAACCTTTAGAATAGAGGTAATATGGTTTAGCTAGGTTGCTATGTGTACTACTAGTGGTCGTTGTTGGCCTTGTACTTGCAGGACGACTGACCAATCGATCACTCTCCGGTGCGAGTTTGATCTCTCTTTAGCAGGGCGAGGATCTCGTCATTGGAGGCTTGCAGCCTCTTCGTCTCTTCCCGGATGTCCATGATATCTTTCCGGATGCCATCGATCTTCTCGGTCATGTTACCAGCATGGGAGAA
>NC_061513.1:11472939-11609752 GCF_022539505.1 Lolium rigidum
CCAAGAGGAGGAAGGCTTCTACCAAGAAGAGGAAGAAGAGAACTGTGATCACTACCCCAACCAACGCAAGCTAATATTCTTGCAAGTGCAAAGCCCTTTGGGGCAAGGCACCATTGATCTTACCTTACTTACCATGATCCCATCCCAAGTTTTTACCTTACAAGTTTTTACTTTGTTTATTAAAGAAGTTAGTTTTATAGTTAACTTTGGTCTAAGTATAGAATGTTACTAGAGTAGCAAAGTTAGTCTCAAAGATGGCCAAGCAAGATAGCACCCCTCATTACTAGTGCAAGTGTTAACAACTAAAATTGACTACTCTAGATGGGAACATGTGATTTGAAATGATGTTGAAAACTTTGGAATGATGAGTCATTCTATTGAAAGATCTTTGAAGGTGAATATGACTTGAATGACATGGTGAATTTTGATTAAAACTGATATTGGTTTGGATGCGATACCTTTCCAATTTTTGAGTACCCCCACAATACCTGATTATGGGTAGGGCTTAACTGGAAATTTATACATCTTAGTATGGGTTCCCTCTAAACAAGCATCATAGGGGTTATGCCGAGGCTGCCTCCGTTGTATGAGAAATGATGTGAAATGAGGTGAATTGTACGGCCAAGCCCTGTGCAGTTCCCAGGTTGACAGTTGGTCTTCACTGGGTGGCCAAGCTCATGGGGAGAGGTACCTATACTAGGGTATGTAAGTGAAAGGTTATGGTTGATGATCCGCGTACTGAGTTACGATGATTCGGGGTTATCCCCGACGGATGAAATCAGATGTTGTGGCACAAGTGTGCAACCTCTGCAGAGTGTAAACCTATTCGAATAGCCGTGTCCACGGTTACAGACGGTTGGAAAGGCCATACAGTTTCCGGTGTCAAATATTTCTTGAAAATGTTGATGAAGTGAATGGTGACTTGAATTGAATCACAATTGAGTTGTGGGAATGACACTAATGTTCCCACTTGAGTTATTTAGCACATGAAGAGTCTTTTTCAAATACTTGTGAACTAAAATTGGCTTATGCAAAATAAACTAGAGCTTAGCACCCCTTACTAGAATTGATAGCACTTACACTAGTATTAGTTTGCGAGTACTTGAAGTACTCACGGCTGTGTCCCTGGCTATTCAAATGGCCAGAATATGAAGAGGAGCAGAACTACCAAGGTGACGACCAGCGGGACGCCTACGACAACTAGGAGTCTTCGAGCGTCAAGCGTTGGCCTGTGGACTAGATAGTCCCCTTTTATTACGCTTCCGCTACGAACTGTGTTCGTTGATCATTAGATCAACTATTTGTGTAATATGGATCATGTGATCTGAATGTGTAAGACAAGTATGGTTTGTAATGAATGATGACTTATGATATCGACTGTTATGTCTCGCAACAACAATATTCCTGGGATTGCGATGAATGGCATAATAGGCATCTGGACTTCAAAAAATCCGAGTGTTGACAAGTTGGTATCAGAGCCATTGTTTGACCTTAGAAGACCCTAGTTAGAATGGACGTTTAGAAAAACTTAGTTTCGAAACCAAATGAAGGGAATATTTATGAAAAATTATTCACACTCTTTTCTTTGAGATCTTTTCAAATTGATGAATCATGCTCTTCCTTATGAATCTACCTAAAATTTTGACACACTTGTTCACTTCTCTAACTTACTCATCCAATTCACTTTCAGATGGAGCCCAATGAACCGATCAACACCAAGTTTTACCAGCTTGGGAATGGCGGGAGTCTGATCTTCGAGCATGACCTCAACGCCGTGTCGGACTTTCTTGGACGCCCTCACCCCGATTCCACGGAATCGAGGTGAACGACCAGCCCGGAGGGAGCTTCGATGGATCATCACCGCTGACTTGAGGGGCAAGATGGAGCCTCCTACTTCTGAGAGGATCCTCTTCTCATTCAGGGAGAGCAACTGGCTGGACGGACTCGCTCGTGCTCTTCAGGAAGCACTTGCCCGTCTGTGCGGGCAGAACGTGGTAGCACTCTTAACGTCTCTCTATGCTCACCTCGTGAGATGTGATGCCGCCGGAGTACCCATGGAGCTGCAGCCCCACCCTGAGTTGAGGCACCACGCTGAGCATCTGGACTTCATGCTGTACCACACTCAGCAGGATCTGGACAACGCCCGTGCCTACGCCAACCAGACTCACCTTGCACTGGCAAATCATGCCGATGCAATCAAGATGCTTGCCAAGGACCGCAAGTCACTCCGCCTGCAGCGTGCCAAGAAGGACGCTACCATCACGCGCTTTCGCGCCAAGATAGCATCCTTGGAGGCCACTGTCAAGGCCCAAGAGGACCAGCTGAGAGAGATGGAAAATGAAGGTGAAGACATTCAGGGAGGAGGAGCCTTCCTGAGTGATGACGATGACTTCGAGGAGGACGAGAACACTGACATCGAGGACTACGAGTTCCTGGAGGCTGGACCTGATGACTTTGTCCCTATCGATGTGGATGATGAGGAGTAGTTGCACTATATCACTTATGTAGATGTTAGTTGTATCCCGTCCCTTGTATCGTAGCTCGAGAAAAATGGTTCTTAAAACCATGGGTGTGTTAGTTTGTAACATGTGATGCTTGAATGAATGAATGTGTGTTTGTCTACATCAAAAGACTTTAAGTTTTAAATTTTTGAACTTACACAAAATAAGCCATAGAAAATTCCCTCTTATCTCATGATCTTCTCAATGTTCAGATGGCCCCTCCCACTCGCAACAGCAGCCAAGATGCCATGGTGCAACTGCTGCAAACCCTGATGGAAGATAGGGAGAATGACAGAGCTGAACGCCAAGCCAACATAGCTGCACTGCAACACTTTGCCAACCAAGGCCATGGGAATCATGACCACCCCGGATCAAAACTCAAGAACTTCCAGAACACCAACTCTCCGGTGTTTAGCAAGACCGAAGAGCCACTCGATGCCGATGACTGGCTCCAGACCATGGAGAACAACTTAGAAGTAGCGGGAGTCGAAGCCGCAGAGAAGGTCCTGTTTGCGACCCATTACCTTGCCGGACCAGCCCGAGCCTGGTGGACCAGCACCCGTGCCATGAACGCAGGTCAAGTCATGACTTGGGCAGACTTCAAGCTCAAGTTCAGCAAGTACCATGTGCCCCCGGGTCTAATCAAGAAGATGAGGGATGAGTTTCGAGAACTCAAGAAAGGACGGATGACGGTGGTAGAATACCGCGACAGGTTCCTTACACTGTCAAGGTACGCCCCCGATGAGACCGGCACCACCGAGAAGAGGCAGGAGAGATTCCTGAACGGACTGCATTGACGAGATGCAGACTGTGCTAGTCAACATCCCCTTTGCCGACCTTGAAGCCTTGGTGGACTCCGCGATCCAGATGGAAGGCAAGCTCAACCAAGCCAACGAGAACCGCAAACGCCGCATGATGCACCAGAGTGGGCCCAGCAATGCCCCGAAGTATCGCCCCAGCTCAAGCGGAGGTTTCGCCCCAAGAAACAACAAGCCCCAGATGCAGACTTCACGTCCGGGTTATCAGAACCGGAGTGGAGGAAACCCCTGGCCAGGAGGCCACCACAACAACAGCAACTACAACAACAACAACAACAACTTCACCCGCGCCCCGGCACGGGCCCCCAACAACAACAACACCAACACTGCTCCGAGGACTGGGAGCAACCCTGTCCCCGTCGCCCCCAAGGACAAGTCCACCATCACTTGCTATGAGTGTGGAGTGGTGGGACACTACTCCAACGAGTGCCCCAAGAGGTTAGCCAAGAATGCCGCCAACACCGCTGCCCCTGCTCAGCAGCAACGCCGCGTCTCCACCGGTAGAAAGTTCGCCCCCAACAACCCCAATAACCGCAACGGCCATCTCTTCCACATGAATGCCGAAGAAGCCCGGGAAGCACCGGATGTTGTACTTGGGTATGTTTTCTGTTAACTCGGTACTGCCGAGTGTTGTTTGATTCGGAGCATCGCATTCATTTGTCATCGAAGACTTTGCATGCACAAGTAAAATCCAACCCATCGGTTTGAAGCATGTCATGATAGTTCAAATACTGGGTCAACCACCAAAGGTAGGAAATTTTGCAAAGATGTGCCTATCAGAATCCATGAAGTAGATTTTTATGCCAATCTGATTGTTCTGGGAACCAAAGGTTTGGAAGTCGTGCTAGGAATGGACTGGATGTCAAGACACCATGGATTGATTGACTGTGCCAAGAAAGCCATCACCATGACCAGTAGCACTGGTATCCTAGTAGAGCATGTATCTGAAAGACTGCCCAGAAAGTTTACCTGCAACCAAAGTGTAGCCAAGCCAACTCTGGATCAGATCAGGGTCGTCTGTCGATACCCTGATGTGTTTCCGGATGATCTACCTGGTATGCCCCCTGATCGGGATATCGAGTTTATCATCGAGTTAATCCCCGGAACTGGAACTATAGCCCAGAGAGCCTATAGTATGAACCCAACAGAGCTAGTGGAGCTGAAGAAGCAACTTGATGATATGTTAGCCAAAGGTTTGATCCAACCAAGTGCCTCACCCTGGAGATCCCTAGTTTTGTTTGTGGACAAGAAGAATGGTGCCACTCGTTTATGTACGGATTATCGTAAGCTTAACAATGTCACCATCAAAAACAAATACCCCTTACCCAAGATAGAAGACCTGTTTGACCAGTTGACCGGTGCCAAAGTGTTCTCTAAGATTGATCTTAGGACTGGTTATCATCAGCTGAAGATCCGTGCGACGAATATCCCAAAGACTGCTTTCACCACCAGATATGGGTTGTATGAGTACAACGTCATGTCGTTTGGATTAACCAATGCCCCTGCTTATTTCATGAACCTCATGAATAAGATCTTCATGAACTTTTTGGATAAGTTTGTCGTTGTCTTCATCGATGACATTCTTATCTACTCCAAATACGAAGAAGAACATGAGCAACATTTGGAGATCATCCTAGAAACCCTTAGATAGCACAAGTTGTATGCCAAGTTCAGCAAATGCGAGTTTTGGTTGAAGGAAGTAGGATTCCTGGGACATATCTTGTCTGCAGGAGGAATTGCCGTAGATCCCGCCAAGATTAAAACTGTTACAGAATGGCAAGCCCCAACCACTCAGACCGAGGTCTGCGCTTTTCTTGGATTAGCCGGATATTACCACAGATTTGTAGAAGGCTTCTCAAGCATCGCCAGACCAATGACCCAACTGTTGAAGAAGGACAAGAAGTTTGAATGGACGGAGAAATGTGAAGAAAGTTTCCAGCAACTCAAGAGTAGATTGACCTCAGCCCCAATTCTGATCATGCCGGACATCACCAAGCCTTTTGACGTCTATTGCGACGCTTCCAAGATTGGTCTTGGATGTGTCCTTATGCAAGAAGGCAAAGTGATATCATACCTGTCGGGACAACTGAAGCAGCATGAGCAGAATTATCCAACCCATGACTTAGAGCTTGCAGCCGTAGTCTTAGCTTTGAAAGTTTGGCGTCATTACCTCATGGGTAATCGATGCGAGATCTACTCCGACCACAAGAGCCTGAAGTATATCTTCACCCAGAAGGAGCTGAATATGAGGCAGCGCAGATGGATAGAATTGATCAAGGATTACGACATGGAAATTCACTACCACCCCGGCAAGGCCAATGTGGTAGCGTATGCCCTGAGTCGACTGCCGTGTCAGTTGAACTCCATGATCGCAATCGAGCAACCCAGCCTGTTTCATGAGTTTGAGCAGTTTAGACTTGAACTAGTTAGTGAAGGAATCCTAGCCAGCATAGAGCTTCAACCCACCTTGATTAGCCAGATCAAAGAAGCCCAGAAGGGAAATGCTAGTATCGACGGAATCAAGAGCCAAATAGCTGCAGGAAAAGCACCGGGATTCACCAAAGATGAAGCCGGAGTTCTTTGGTACAAAGGACGCCTATGTGTGCCAGCAGATTTTGAGTTGAAGCAAGTCATCCTGAAGGAAGCCCATGACACCCTTTACTCAATTCATCCCGGAGGTACCAAATCAAGATTTGAAGGAACAATTCTGGTGGCATGGAATGAAGAGAGAAATTGGAAGCTACATCGCCAAGTGTGATATCTGTCAGCGAGTCAAGGCGGAACATCAGCGCCCCGCAGGATTGCTGCAGCCACTGCAGATTCCAGAATGGAAGTGGGATTCGGTAGGAATGGACTTTATCACTGGTTTGCCCAAATCCAGCAAGGGAAATGATTCTATATGGGTAGTTGTCGATAGATTAACAAGGTAGCCCATTTCATCCCCGTCAAGACCACATACAAAGGCCCAAAGTTAGCTGAGTTGTACATCTCCAGAATAGTCGCCCTGCACGGAACCCCGAAGTCAATTGTGTCAGATAGAGGATCGCAGTTCACCTCAAGATTACGCAGAAAGTGCATGAAGGACTAGGCACCCGGCTGAATTTCAGCACCGCCTATCACCCGCACACCGATGGACAGACGGAAAGAGTCAACCATATACTGGAAGACATGTTGAGAGCATGCGTACTAGAATATGGATCCAAATGGGAAGACTGCCTGACTTATGCAGAATTCTCTTACAACAACAGCTACCAAGCCAGTTTACAAATGGCCCCCTTTGAAGCCCTGTACGGAAGGAAGTGCCGTACCCCTCTGAATTGGTCAGAAGTCGGAGAAAGCCAAGTCTTTGGACCAGATGTTCTTCGTGAAGCCGAAAAGAAGGTGCACAAGATCCGCGAGTACCTCAAGATGGCGCAATCAAGACAGAAGAGCTAGGCCGACAAAAGACACCGAGAGATGACCTTCGAGATCGGAGATTTTGTCTATCTCAAAGTATCCTCCCTAAAAGGAATGTAGAGGTTCCAGCTGAATGAAAGCTTGCACCCCGATATGTCGGACCCTTCAAAGTTCCGAGCCGCCGAGGAGAAGTATCTTACCAACTGGAGCTACCGGAAGAAATGTCGGCTGTACACGATGTGTTTCACATCTCACTACTCCGTAAGTGTCTAGAAGTGCCCGAGAAGACCGAAGTGTTCAAGAACATCGATCACTAATCGGTGGATATCAACAAGGACTTGACATATCGCGAAGTGCCGATTCGCATACTGGAGGAAGCTTTCAGAACCACCCGCACCAGGAGTATCAAGTTTCTGAAGATACAATGAAGCAACCATACCGAAGATGAATCCACTTGGGAGCGAGAAGACTATATGAAGAAGGAGTACCCAGATCTCTTTAGTACCTAATTTTATTTAAGATCTCGGGACGAGATCTTTTGTAAGGGGGAAGGGTTTGTAACATCCCAAATTTCAAATAAAGGAAGAAGAAGAATTTCAATTATCCAAAATTTGGAACCAACAAAAACTTTTATTTGCATATAGTGCTATGCATAGGACTTGTGCATTTTTGTGTGATATGCCATGATGATTCCTTGTGTGTTTATATACTAAACCCTAAACCCTAATTGGATCAAGAAAAGATCACATTTCAAATCAAAGAAAAAGAAAAGAAATAAAATGGAAAACCCTAAAACCCTCACATATGGTTTATGCCATTTTTGAAAATCTTTAAGCTAGATCAATTTTACTTTCACCATTAGTTGATTATGTTAATAAACACTTATTACAACTTTTTGAATCAAAGAAACTCAAATCAAATCAAATTTGAACTCAAATTGTGATCACATGCAATGATGGTCAATTCTGCCATTTGCAATCTGGTCACTACTTTGAGCCCCTGGATTTCAAGATTTTCAAACCAAACAAATCCAATTCTTTGCACCTCATCCTAGTACACATCAAGGTGAACAACTATTGTAAATACCACCATATCAAATTCACCCTGGATAAAAAACTATGCTCATGCAAAGTTGAGACTTTTTAACAAATTCAACAATCTCACACTTTGCAAATTTTGCATTTCTTTTATTTTTAAAATTCCACCACCACCATTGTGTGTCTCTGGTCATTTGCAGCTCATCCAAACAACTCAATTTCAAATTTTGGAAGTACATTGCATGGAGCAAATTTGGCATAAATTTGAATTTGCAATTATGATCAAATCCTAAACACTATTCCAAATAGTGTTTGCCTAACCCTAACTCCACCACTTGGCCTCTACTGGTTCCCTGGTTCCCTCTCCACCAACACCAACCCTAGCCACCCTAAGATGGAGGGCACACATGGCATAGCCATGGCCATGCCGGCCATGGGCACCATGTCCACTCTCCCCTCTCCTCCTTCCTCCACCAGCCCTGGCCACCATGCCATTTCTCGCCACCTCGCCCTACTGCAACCGCCTACACACGCCCTGGTCGAGGAGGAGCACGACAGTCGCCGGACAACGCGCGCCCAGAATGGCCAAGCCATGCTGATGCCGTCGCGCGTGCACGCCGCAGACACGCGCTGGACACGCGCCGCACCGCCACCTCGCGCATCCCCTGGACCCCCTCTCTGCGCGTTGAGCATCCCCACACCACCGCGATGCCGCCAGACAACCTCACGACACCAACCCGTGCCCGCCGCCGCCGGAGACGAGGACGAAATCCCGCCACTGCCGCGCCAGAACACCGCAGCACCCCGACCAAGTTAGGCACTGCCTGAGCTAGCTAGCGTCGCCTATAGGACCGCCATGATGTGCAGAACAGTACGCCACCCTCGCCTAGCCCAATAGCTCACCGGAGAAGCCACGCCGCGGTCGAGTTCACCGCAGCACCCACGACCACTTCAGCGCCTATAAAAGTAGGCCACCATTCTTCGATTTCTTCACACCAGCACCCTCACCTCTTCTCCCTCAACCTCCTGAGCTACTCCACTGCCTCGATTAGCCACTGCCGCCGCTCAATTTCTACCTCACTGCCGTGCGCCGCCGCGAAACCTCGCCGGCGATTGGAGCCGCCCCAGGACGCGCCACTGCTACCTGGAGCTTCGCCGTCGTCCACCACTTCGTCGAGCAAACTGCCCACCGTCGCTGGAGCCACGGTGAGCTCTCCGACCCCCTAGCGCCGCCGCGCTAGTGAGAGCTTCTTGCCGGCGATGACGATGAACCCTAGCCGTCCGATCTGCCTCTAATCCTACGACTCACACGCCCCGTACCGTTTCGCTGTGTAATGAGTGACTGACGGGTGGAGCCCACCGTCAGACAGCCCACGCGTGCGTGGACGCGTGGTGGGCTGGACTTTTTCTGTTTAAATGATTTGGGCCCGTTTAGTTTCCCGCCGGCCCGTTTCAGTTCAAATGTGAATTTCTGTTTAAACCCAATTCAATACTGGCCCTGTTTTCAAAATTGAATAGATTCAAATTGGCCCAACCAAAATTGGTGAATTTTATACCGTTGGAAAGATAGTGAAAAGATCTACACAACCCCACTGGTCTCACTGTGAGATACATTGTAGAAATAATGTGACAAAAAGAACAAGTCAGAGACTTTTGCATATTCAAATAATTATTAAAAATAAACCAAAAGTGATATTAAGTTGATTTCAACTCTCATAGCTCACATTTCGCTTACACTAATTGTTTCTGCAAAAATATGGTGTGGTTACTTTGAGTGGTCATGGCCTAGTTTAAATAAAGGACTATATGGCTATTGTAGTAAAATGATATTGTCCAAAACTATTATGTAAATCATATGAAGTGTTTTACTTCATTTAAATCTTGTCCCGAGTACTTTCTGTAAGAGCAAGATCTATGACCCTTGTTTGTGTGTTTGATAACAACACTCGAACAATTCTAACCGTGCACAAAGATTATCTTTGATGGATTTGTAGGTGTACGGTGCCCTCGCTGAACACACCATGATTGGAAGACTGAAGCGTAGATCTTAGGTTTTCTGGTTTTGTGTGTGTGTCGTGAGGTAACATGGTAGGAGAGGAAAAGAGGAAAAAGTTGTTTTAGTCCTTGCGGTACTACCGGTACCGGGAGGCGGTAGTACCGCTACCCCTATCGGTACCGCCCGAGATACCGCTTCGAGGATTGCACATGGAAATGTCCCACGGAACCCGTTACGATACCTTTACGGTACCATGAGCGGTAGTACCGCTTGAGAGCGGTAGTACCGCCCACGGTACCGCTCAAGTACCGTAGCAGCGTTACGGTCGTACTGCTGTGGTACCGCTTCGGTACCGCTTCGAGTCCGATAAGCTCGGACCCTGTTGCGGTACCCCGAGCGGTACCGCGTGCGGTACTACCGCAATGTGTCCACGTGGACAAGTTCAGTCGGGATTCGAACTCAGAGCGGTAGTACCGCTTCCAGAAGCGGTAGTACCGCTTAGGCAAAAACAGCATGTAACGGTTGGATTTGGAGGGACCTATATAAAGGCCCCTTCTTCTCCAGCCAACCAAAAGCTCTTCTCTCTCTCTCTCATCCATTGTTGCTGAGCTCAAAATTGAGGGGATCTCCTCATCCACCCAACCAATCTTGTTCATACTTTGAGAGGTGGTGGAGGAGACCCCGATCTATCATTCTACCGAGAGAAAGTTCACCAATTCGTGGTAGTCCTTAGTGGATCTTGGTGTTAGGGTTCCTTTTGTGGAAGAGCTTCTTGGTGGAGCCTTGGAGGAGCTTCTTGGTGGAGCCTTGGAGGAGCTTCTTGGTGGAGCCTTGGAGGAGCTTCTTGGTGGAGCCTTGGAGGAGCTTCTTGGTGGAGCATTGGAAGAGTTCCTTTGGTGGAGCATTGGAGATGGGTTCCTATGGTGGAGCATTGGAGATGTGCAGCTATGGAGTCTAGCTTGGTGATGTACTAGCTCCATAGGGTGTTGGGAGCATCCTTGTGTGTGGAGCTCGCCCCAACCTTGTGAAGGAATCACCGCCTCGACCGGTGCCTTAGTGGAAGAGGGAGAGCACCTCCGTGGAGCTCTCTCGAGGAAGAGGGTGAGGCCTTCCTTCGTGGTGTGGCCGCCTAGTCTCTTGTGTGAGACTAGCACCTCCTCAACGCGGACGTACTTCCTTTAGTGGAAGGAGCTGCGGGAAACAAACCTCGACTCGCCTCGCCCCCCCGTTGTCTCGCTCCTTACTCTCGTTATCTTGTTGATTCCTTTACTTGTTGCACATGTCCTAGCATCATTGTAGGAACACCGCTATTGCAAAAGTTATCACCTTTACCTTCCGTTGCGCTAAAATTGAAAAAGGTTAAAACTTGCCGTAGCGCCATTCACCCCCCCTCTTGTTCGCTACGATCCATTCAAGTGGTATGAGAGCAAGGTTTTCTTGCTCGGGCTTTACCGCCTAAGAAATGGCCGAACAAGAGGTGGTTGTGAATGGAGTCCGTCCCCGTGAGCAATCATCTCCATCATCAAGTGCCGATAATACTCCGGCTACTTTGCATGACCTCAAGAAATTGGAGTCATCCATTGTATCTCAATTGAAGGCGATGATGATGGAGTTGATTACTCCAAAATCTAACACCATCATAGATACCAATAGAGGTGTCAATGTTTCACCATCACAAGTCGACACTTTTCCTTGTGTTGAGATTGTTGAGCAATCAACAAATTCACATCGGGAAAATGATCTTGAGGATGTTGACACCTCATCAAAGGGGAAGGATGTATCGCCATCAAGTGTTTATGACTTAGATGTTCCAATGCCCTTGCCTTGCATCTCGACTCATGGTCCACCAACATTATTTGAATCTAATAGCTTTGGTGATTGGAAACTCTTAATGCGTTCTTATGTGCGTAGCACCTCTACCGAGCTTTGGCGTATCATCGAAGAAGGATATTCACCACAAGACCCAATGAACTTGACAAGAAGGGAAGTGGTGGACCACCAACTCAACGTCATCGCCATCGACATGATTCACTTGGCCATTGCTCCCAAGGACCGCGCTCTTATCCGCTCGCTCAAGACCGCCAAGGAAGCTTGGAACGAACTTGACAAGCTCTACTTCCTTGGAAATGGAAGTATCCAATGCTCTCATTTTAGTGAAGTGATGGCCAACGACTTTGTCATGATAGAGGGAGAATCGCCCGAAGAGATGTATCAACGCCTTATTGCCTTCGCCATCCAAATGCAAGACCTTGGAGCGACTTTTGTGGATGACCGTTGGATCGAGAAAAAGTTCTACAATGCTCTACTTCCTTGGAGTAGAAACAAGAAACCAAACTCAAAATCAAGGGACTCTTGCTTCAATTGTCGCGACAAAAGTCACTTTGTTGCGGATTGTCTCTACAAGCCAAGGGACTTATATGGTGGATACCTCATTCGTAAGAGCAAGCTTAGACCCCTTCCCAAACGGCTCTCCAAGCTACTCCCCGACAATCACGTCACCAAGATTTCCTCCACCGAGAAGCCTAGAACTAACATGCTTGGAGATGAAGACCATATGGTGGAAAATGAAGGACTTGAAAAGAAGAAGGAATTGGATCTTATCTCTCTCACCCAAGCTTATGAGGAAGAAGTGTGCATGCGTATGACTCTTGAAACTAGTGCTCTTATTCTTGAAGACTACAACAACTCTCTCATCTCCCAACTCAAGGATCGAGATCATGCTCTTGGTTGGTTGGACAAGCTCAAGACAAAGAAGGATTATCTTGAAGAAGATCATGAATGGTCAATTGAGGATGTTGCAACCTTTGCCAAGAAGAAAGAAGATGAAGGTCCTAACTCATGTTGTGACAAGCTCCTTGACGAAGTATGCTTCTTGAGAAAACACAATGCAAAGTTCTTGGATGTCATCTCAACTCAAGAGGACGCCTTAGATGAATACTATCGCTTGAGTAAAGAGAAGGTGCAATGTTGTGATCATGAAGAAGAGATTTCCACTCTAAAGAAACACAAGGCCAAGCTAGTCGAAGTGAATGAGAGGCAAAATGAGTCCTTGTTGGAGTGGATCCGTTTGAGCAAAGAAAATGTCACTTGTTGTAACCATGAGGATGAAATTGCTTATCTTAAGAGAAGCAAGGACAAACTTATGGTGATCAAGCTTATGCAAGATGAAGCCATAGAAGAATACAAACGCTCAAGCAAGGATTACATTTGCCGTAATCATGAGGACGACATTGCCACTTTGGAGAGACACAAGCATTCACTCTTGAGAAGGAATTCTCTTCTTGAGGAAGCTCTAGTGGACCGAGAAGATGAAGCTAATGACTTGAGGTCCGAGATTGAGAGTCTCCAAATTCAAGTCCAATTCTTGGAAGGAGTCATTGAAGCCCACGAGGACTTATGCAATGAAGGAGAAGTGGCAATTATGCCAAAGAAGATTGAGAGAGAAGGAAGGATCAATGAAGCAAAGAATATGAAGGTAGGGCCCATTGAAAAGTGGGCTCCTATTTCCAACTCTTGATCCATGAAGGGCCTTGCTTTTGGAGGTGCTTATTGGGTGGTTATCTTGAAGCCACAAGTCTTATGTCCGGAAGCAAGGAATTTGTTGTCGTCATCAAGTCCTTATATCTACCTTTCTCATGACGACGACACAAGCAAGCTTAAAGGTATTGGAGCCTTGATAAGGTGGTGATCAAGTCCTATCTTGTCAAGACTCTTACATATGTACTCCTTGTTCATTGCTCTACACTCTTGGGTCTTTGTACCTACTATTATGAACATGTAGTGGTCCTCTTGTGGAGCTAGTCTCTTCAAGAGGCCACGGTCTAGGACTAATGGAATTTGCTTCTTTGTGTAGAGATTGTGTTTTGTAGGAATTGTGTTGAAAGGAAATGAATCATGATGAAGCTTCTCAAACAATTTCGATACAAATTCTATGACATAATCCTTGCAAGAAGAAGCAACAATGGAACGGAGTTTGTTCTCAAGATCTTGGATTTCTTCATTGGCAAAGAAGGAATCCACCTTTTGCTCCTAGCCATTGTCTTACCCTAACCTCATAGGGTTGCCGGAAGTGAGAGACAAACCTTTGAAGACACTCAAGCATGATGATAGAGTATGAGGCTATTGTGAAGTTTGTGGTATTGTGTGATGAGACATTTCGATGATAGTTCTTTGGAGGAGGCGAAGTGCTTCTTGTGAGAAAGGAGATGCAATTCCCCCGATTACCATAGGAAGGATGAGTGTTGGCACACGCCGATCTCAAAAGCTACCTTCTATGAGTACCGGGGAAGGATGAAGTTCCACCTATGTGGAGCCATCTACACCACAAGGCCAAGTCTTTTTCATTGGACATCCAAGTGCTAGGTCACCTATTCCACAACCTAAAGTTCGGCATCAACAATAATAAGGTCAAGGCGAGGACCCAAATCATGATGAAGATCAAGTAACTTCACAAGAACCTATCCTCTTGATCGATTCTCACCGGGATGCTAAAGCGTCAAGAGTCTCTCATAATTCAAGCAAAGAACAAGACATACTTGTTATCACCAGATTTTGGCCAAATCAGGAGATGGGCCGTAAGTGAGATGGGCTTAAAGGGTATACGCGTGGAGGATCTCTGAAGCGGCCTGACACGAAGAAGTTGGGCTAAATTGCCCGTGTATCTGTATTATAGTAGATCGCATCTTAATTTAGAAGTTAGAGTTTAACCCGTGCACGGTTAGGTGCATGCCTGAATTAGAAAGTCCCCGGACTATAAATATGTATCTAGGGTTTATGAAATAAACAACAATCACGTTCACCACAAACCAATCTAGGCGCATCGCCAACTCCCCGTCTCGAGGGTTTCTTCGGGTAAGCACCATGCTGCCTAGATCGCATCTTGCGATCTAGGCAGCACACGTTATTCGCCGTTCATGCGTTGCTCGTACTCGAAGCCTTTTTGATGGCGAGCAACGTAGTTATCATAGATGTTTTAGGGTTAGCATTGTTCATCATATCATATGCTATCGTCGTGCAACCCTTAGGCATCTAGCCGCCCTTACACCTATCTTGGGTGTAAGGGCGGCACCCCGCTTGATCATTGTTTAGTAGATCCGATCCGTATGATTGCTCCTTGTTCTTCAAGGATTAGTTTAATATCTGCATCGTTAGGCCTTACAAACGGGTCGAAGGATCCAGTGGCGCGTAGGGTGTAGTTTGCTAGCCCTAGACAGGATGTTCCGAGGATCAACTTCGTGTTGGTTTTTAGGCCTTGTCTAGGGTCGGTTTACGATCACCGTGCGTGGCCGCCGAGCTCGATCACGAGTAGGATGTTTCGATTATGCGGTGAAAACCCCAAATCGTAGTAGGTCGCTTTAGCTTTATCTTGATCAAGCAGGACCACCATCCGATCGTACACCTCGTACGTATCATGGGTGGATCGGCTCTTTGAGCCGATTCACGGGACAACTCGAGAGCCGATCGAGGCTCGTATTTAACGTTTACGTGTATGCCATGCAGGAAACTAAGCGAGGCATCATCCAACACCTTCCGACCAGGTATAGGTCAGGTGGCACGCCCTTGCATCAGCATCGGACGTGCGTGCTTGAAGGCTTTGCGGGCCGTCGCTCGGAGGGACCGGGGCCAGCCGCAGTCCTGGGAGATTCCCGGCTCTACGGTGTTGCCCGTCGCTGCCCGCCGGTGGGTTTCTGACCGCAACACATTATGGCACGCCCGGTGGGACAATCTTCGACATCAACCGCATCGCCATCTACATCTGAGATGGCGGAAGGCACTCCGGTCAAGTACGAGGATCTGACTGAGGAGCTCAAGAAGAAGCATGACGAGATCAAAGCAGTCCTCGAAGCCGACCTCATCGGCTCTTTTCACAGAACCCGCTCACATGGCATCAGGTGGAAGGGGTTCTCACCTGAAGGCGCACTTGATGGAGTGGACCTGTCCGCCCCGTCAGAAGAACGCACCAGGTCGCTGCGTTAGGAGATCAACTTCATGGTGGCTCATTCGCTGCACCGCCATTCTGAGAGCCTGGTGAACACTTTGGAGCGTGTCGCTCGCGCGTGATCCAGGAAATCATGAGCCATCGGTATTCTCCGTCGGGACCAGCTGCAGGGACTTACCAGGGAGAGATGCCACTCCAGTCCCGTCCACCGCTGCCGTTCGCGTTGGCAGCACCAGAAGTGCCGAGTTCATCGGCATACGTCGTCTACAAGATTGGTGGTGATCCTAGTGACTACCAATTCTTACATGAGGCGCCCAAGGAGATCCCCCACGGATACACGTGCGCATACGTGCCGAGCTGCGATGACTCGGGCACTCTCGAACCAGGCTGCAACGACGGGGACTTCGGAACGAGCGGGAGGAACGTCGGGAACAGATCTTGAGAAGCAGACGTGGCTAGCTAAGTATGCCACTCCGACAAACCTCTAGAGCTCAGCTCCTGCAGTTGGCTCAGAGCTGGAAAAGCAAGCATGGCTGGCTAAGTATGCCACCCCGGCGAACCTTCAGAGTTCGACGCCTGCAGCCATCACCGCGGATCAGATTTGTACAATTCTGAAAGACCAGTTCGGCATGATGCCGAAAAGGAGGACAATCGGCTATTCCAAGCCGTACCCCAACGAGTACGAGTTGATCCCGCTACCACCCAAATATCGGCTCCCCGATTTCACAAAGTTTAATGGATCGGATGGTTCCAGCTCCATCGAGCATGTGAGCCGATATTTGGCACAGACTGGGCACGATCTCAGCATCGGACGAGCTGCGTGTGAGGTTCTTCGCACGGTCCCTCACAGGATCGGCTTTCGGGTGGTACACATCGCTGCCACCAAACTCAATCCGGACTTGGAAGCGGTTGGAAGAGCAGTTCCACATACGGTATCACTCGGAGGCTTCCGAGGCCGGCATTGCCGATCTAGCACAAGTACGACGAAGCGCGGGGAAACAGTGGCGGAATACGTCAAGCGCTTCAGGACCGTTAGGAACCGATGCTATTCGGTTCATGTAAGTGAAAAAGAAGCGATCGAGTTGGCGGTGGTGGGCCTCTCATCATCGATCAAGGACGTGGCCTCCCAAGCGAGACTACCCTTCATTGGCGCACATGGTGCGAAGGCTGCCGGCATATGAACGGCGCCACCCGGATGTTTACCGGGATAAATTCAAGCGTGCGGTGGTCCTGGTTGAGGCGGATGAAGATGAAGGTGCTGCGGGAGATCAAGAGGTAGCGAGTGGCTGAATGGACTCGGGGGCAAGCCCCGTGTCCCGTAAATGGGTTAAGCCACAAGGTCCTCCAAAAGGGTTTGACTTCGATGTGACCAAAGCTGAGCAGATTTTCGACCTCTTACTCAAGGAGAAACAGCCTAAAGTTACCCGAAGGCCACAAGATCCCCACGGTGCAAGAGCTGAACGGAAAGCCATACTGCAAATGGCATAACACGTCCACCCACGCCACCAACGACTACAGGGTGTGGCGTCAACAGGTCCAAATGGCGATAGAACAAGGGCAGCTAATTTTCAGCCAGTACGCCATGAAGGTCGACACACACCCCTTCCCCGCCGTTAACATGGTGGAGTATACTTACCATGGAGGGTGCCAGCCAGATTTCTCGTGCAATATCAACATGGTAGGACCTGAGCACCACTCTGGTAAGGACGGAGATGAGGGCAGCTGCTCTCATAGCAAGGACACAGAGGAAGCCGCTCCACGCGATCGGCTCCGTCACGATGGCAAGCGCTACATCACAGAGGGAGAAGTGAGGAACGTAAGATATCAGCGACCTCTCTGATCACCTCCTCAACAAGTATGTGGGTCAATACGACCAACGCCGGCGATACAACGACGATGATGAAAAAGATCGTCTGGCTAGGGACGACAGGAGACGTCATCGGCATGATCGCGACGAGGAGCGATATGAGCGCCACGCCAAGGAAAAGTCGAGGGAGCAAGACGACGTGGATAGGCACCGGGACCGCCCCTTCTTCGGACACTCGCTGGGATTCAGGAATGAGCCGATTGCCTACAATCGGCAAGCGCCCGAATGTAAACAAAAGAAGAAGGATGCAGCTAACGTGTCCGTGTTCAAACGTCTAGGGCCTCTCCCGCCTCGGAACAAGCATGCTGAGTCCGCTCGGGTGGAAGATCTCGAGGAACTAGAGGACGATGATGAAGAAGAAGACAAGTATCATCGGCCAAGGTGGTGCCCTGATGGGCTCAGCCGTTCCCAAAAGCGAAGGGTTCAGCGTCTACGTGGGTTGGAGGAAGCTGAAAGGTTATACCTGCACACGTTGAGGAAGGCGCGGCCTGATCTGGCCGCTAAAATTCAGCGAACCCTGGACGAAGAAGGTCGGCCACAAAGGAAAGAGTGGCGCCCCAGACAAAAGAAAGCCGATGATGAGACATCGGCTGGCACAAACATGGTCTTCATCCTTCCAACGGAGTTTAGTGCTCCGAGATTAGACGAAGCACCCGTGGCACAACTTGATCTGCGGCCCACGGCCGGTCATCTTTGAGAAGCCACGAGAAAGAAGCTACGAGCATCCGAAGGCCCCGTACTTACGAGGTTACATCAATGGGCAGCCTGTCAACAAGATGTTGGTGGACACCGGAGCGGCAGGTAACATTATGCCATACTCCATGCTACGTCGGTTGGGACGCTCTAGCTCGGATCTGATCAAGACCAATGTGACACTGAGCGATTTCAACGGCCAAGCATCTAACGCACAAGGTGTTCTGAACGTGGATCTGACCGTAGGAAGGAAAACCGTCCCTACGACGTTCTTTATTGTCGACAGCAAGAGCTCCTATGCTCTGTCCTACTAGGGAGAGATTGGATCCACGCCAATCGTTGCATTCCATCCACGATGCACCAATGCCTAATACAATGGGATGGAGATGAAGTAGAAGTCGTCCACGCAGATGATTCAGCCGAGATTTCAGCGGCCGGCATGAACGTTTGGGAGACATCGGGCCAAGAGCCACTCTCGAGCATCGATTTGGACGACTGCGAACGCATCGACGTGACAAAGGACGGGGTTAGGCTGGTTTTATCCACCGGCCTGACCGTGTAACAAAAGCAACATCGATGGACAAACGTGGCGATGCCGATCAAGGTGAGCGGCCCCAAGGATTTATGGAGGAACATTGCAAAACCTTCATCGAGCAAGCAACATGGAGGCCGATTCCAGCAATCGGCCAAAATTATCCTCACCATTCATTCTTCCTGGGTTCAACGTCGATCTAATGGGCAATGGGTTTGCGTCGGCTGATGCACTGGAAGAGATCCACATTGTTCCTAACAGAGCCGACGTTCACATCGTAGTGCCTTGGCTAACCACGAGCCGATATCGGCAGTCACCTGGCAGAATCGGCTCGGGGGGCACCTAATCAGATGAACATGTGCGATACATGTGCAGTGAAACATTGGGGGCCGATAGAAAAATCGGCCCGTAAAAAAAATTTCGCATGATATGCAAGGAACAAAGCCGATGCATAGCCATCGACTCCAGCACAATTCCACAGGATCTACCCGCTGCGTGTTCAAGGCACGAATGGCTCAGGTCCATTTGTCTGAATTACGTGTCCTCATTACTGTTTTCACCTCGACTGAGGCTCGGGGGGCAGCTGGCCTGGTAGATGCTCTGTTTTTAAAAGCCGATTGGAGAGTCATCGGCTGGTCCCGCAACGCAATTCCTCTCTAAGGCGGCGAGTTCTTGCAAAAGAGGGATCCATCATCACCGATAGAGAGTTGGCTCTGGGCTATCTGGTTGCTGTAAAGGAACAGAGCAAGTGATATCTGTTCTGCAGAAGTCTCGGCTTCAACGACAAGTTGTTTCAGCAGCGGTTCTAGGACTCTCTTGAAGGCATTGGTCTGCCTCATTGTCCACCAGAGCTCAAAGTCATCGGTCGAAAAGGTGAAGGATAGATCGTGAGGGATTGATACGTTGACATCGGCTTATTGAGCATTGACCAAGTTCACGATCACTCCGACGTCAAAGAGATGAAGAGCGGATTACGGGGGCCGATGCGTGGCAATCGGTTCATTGAGCATTGGCTAAGTGACGATCGGCAAAATCAGTATGAGGGGAAATCGGCTAAATTGGCATAAAGGAAGTCGGCAAAATCAAGTTGGGGAATTTCTTCATTGATAAACGAAATTTCTTACATAAAGAGCTGATTGCTCTCAAAAGGAAGTACTAAGGGGATACATTGCCCCATCTACTGCTGATCCTATGCTAAGGGCCCTATCTACGGGCCATCGCTGCCCTCGTCGTCGCCATCGTCACCGCTGTCGGCGCTACTCCCGGCGGGCTCGTCGTCGCTGCTGTAGCGACCGCCGGCAGGACCCTCGTTGTCCTCGTCCTCCTCGTCAGCGTCGTCATCGTCGGCCGTCCGAAGTCGCCGAGGTTCCCCGGCCGGGGGCGAGCGCTTGGCCGGCGGCTCGTCGGAGGAGCTGTCGTCGTCCTCCTCCTCCTCCTCCTCCTTCGCCTCCTCGGAGGAGGTGAAGTCGTCCCAGGAGAAGCGATCGTCATCGCTCTCCTCCTCCGATTCCCCGTCGGCAAGGAAGCGGAGGTTGCTCTCCCCGTCCGTCGAGGACTTGTTGTCCTCGGACCAGATGGAGAAGTCATGGGTGGACTCCTCCCCGGCTTCTATGGCGCGGCGGATGTTGGCCGCATGGACCTCCTGTGGGTCCCGTTCTGGCGTCGGCTCGTGGGAGGAAGAGGACTCGATGGAAAGTCCCGATGAGGCGGAGGAAGAAGAAGACATGGTGCGCAGGAGGGCTTTTGGAGTGCTAATGCGGAGAGGACGGAGAGGAGAACTGTTCGATGCGGTTAAATAAAAGAAGATGGAGTGGAGGTTTAATGTTCGAGCAGTTTTCGATGATGTGGTGCCAAAAAACTGTCAAATCGTGCAGAGAAGTTGGGAAGGCAAGTCGTCATGATGAAAAATACTGCGACAGTTCTGCTCTGCCACGACATGACCACTCGAAGGAAAAACACAGTGGTTTTGAAATTATCATTACCAAAACCAGGGGGGCATGTGTTATCACCAGATTTTGGCCAAATCGGGAGATGGGCCGTAAGTGAGATGGGCTTAAAGGGTATACGCGTGGAGGATCTCTCGAAGCGGCTCGACACGAAGAAGTTGGGCTAAATTGCCCGTGTATCCGTATTATAGTAGATCGCATCTTAATTTAGAAGTTAGAGTTTAACCCGTGCACGGTTAGGTGCATGCCTGAATTAGAAAGTCCCCGGACTATAAATATGTATCTAGGGTTTATGAAATAAACAACAATCACGTTCACCACAAACCAATCTAGGCGCATCGCCAACTCCCCCGTCTCGAGGGTTTCTTCCGGGTAAGCACCATGCTGCCTTGCGATCTAGGCAGCACACGTTTATTCGCCGTTCATGCGTTGCTCGTACTGAAGCCTTTTTGATGGCGAGCAACGTAGTTATCATAGATGTTTTAGGGTTAGCATTGTTCATCATATCATATGCTATCGTCGTGCAACCCTTAGGCATCTAGCCGCCCTTACGCCTATCTTGGGTGTAAGGGCGGCACCCCGCTTGATCATTGTTTAGTAGATCCGATCCGTATGATTGCTCCTTGTTCTTCAAGGATTAGTTTAATATCTCGCATCGTTAGGCCTTACAAACGGGTCGAAGGATCCAGATGGCGCGTAGGGTGTAGTTTGCTAGCCCTAGACAGGATGTTCCGAGGATCAACTTCGTGTTGGTTTTTAGGCCTTGTCTAGGGTCGGTTTACGATCACCGTGCGTGGCCGCCAGTGCTCGATCACGAGTAGGATGTTCCGATTATGCGGTGAAAACCCCAAATCGTAGTAGGTCGCTTTAGCTTTATCTTGATCAAGCAGGACCACCATCTGATCGTACACCTCGTACGTATCATGGGTGGATCGGCTCTTTGAGCCGATTCACCGGACAACCTCGAGAGCCGATCGAGGCTCGTATTTAACGTTTACGTGTATGCCATGCAGGAAACTAAGCGAGGCATCATCCAACACCTTCCCGACCAGGTATAGGTCAGGTGGCACGCCCTTGCATCAGCATCGGACGTGCGTGCCGAAGGCTTTGCGGGCCGTCGCTCGGAGGGACCAGGGCCAGCCGCAGTCCTGGGAGATTCCCGGCTCTACGGTGTTGCCCGTCGCTGCCCGCCGGTGGGTTTCTGACCGCAACAATACTCAAGAGCAAGATATGATGGGATTCAACGGTATAGCAATCCCAAGTATCAATTCTTCCCGAATGCGCCCAACAAGACAATGGATTCACTCTCTATCAATTATCGTCAAGGTTTGCCCCTCTACCTTTGTGCTTCTCATCCGGACATTGTGTCATTAGTGGATACCTATACCACTTGTGCCATATGTCTAGGTGTAAAGCACGCATGAACATAGGGGGAGTGCGGTTTAAATTATTGAGCTATCCCTCCCCCCATGATGCACAAAGAAACCCAAAAGCATATGCCATTCGTCAATCAAGTGACTATGAGCTTCATGTTGAGTTGTAGTCGTTAGTCCTAGGTCTCTATGCAACCTCACACTACCAAACTCTTACACGGTGGCTTCGGCCACCAAACCTCCTCCTCAAGGAGTTTTTGTTCTTTTTGTTTTCTTTTTCTTTTCTCTCCTTGGTTTTTGTTTGTCGTTTCTTCTTTTCTCTTTGTTTCTTCACGGGAGATTCACCCAAGCTTGGCTTCTAATTGCTTTGATTCTTGCAAGCTTGGTTGGGTAGTACCTTGACAGTTTCATAATCTAATCCTAAGCCATCATCTATCTCTTGAGCCAACTCAGTCTAAAAGCACAAGTCTACACCAAAATCTGAGGTCTTTGAATTTGGAGGACGGTACTACCGCTTCTTGGACCGGTACTACCGCTCTGGGGCAGTTCTCTCGACGAAACCGAACAATTATCCCCGTAACGGTACTACCGCTCTAAGTACCGGGCTAGTACCGGTAAGCGGTACTACCGCTTGTACGAGCGGTACTACCGCTTGCATCTTTTGACAAGAGGTACCGGTTGGGGTCGGGTCTTCCCCAAATCCCACATTTCCTCTTCCACCTCAAGTAAAAAGGCTCCTCCAAGCTCAAGACCTCGAGGAGATCGGCCCCGATCTCCTCTTCCAGCCGCCGCCGGCCAAATCTCCTCCGTGGAGAAGCTTCCCCAACCTCTTCTCCGCCATGTCCTCCGGTATGAACCCTAAATTCTCTCTCTAGGGTGTGTTGAACTCCCTAGATGCATATGCTAGGGTTTGTTGGAGTTTTGTGGTGGAGAAGCACTCTTGGAAGCTATTCATGTGCAGGGATACTAGCTAGCAACAATGTGTGACTCTAGATCGATTTTACCATGCAACCCAATCTCGATTTTGGCTGTGCGAGCTTAAGCGGTAGTACCGCTCATCCTTGGGCGGTACTACCGGTCAAAGCGGCACTACCGGATTGAATTGCGGTACTACCGCTCTGTCTAAAGTCACCAATGTTGCTTGTTAGTGTCCTCTTTGATCCTTATTTTCTCGGCTTGTGCACTTATCCCCTATTCCCTCCCAAACCTTTGCTATTCACAGGAGCACCTAGGACCCGTGGTGGCAAGGTCAAGCCATCCTCTCGTCGTCATCGAGAGGAAGATGTGCAAGAGGAGATTGTACCGGCAAGAACCACCAAGCGACATAGGGAAACAGCAGCGGGCACAAGGGGCCCACAAAAATCAATGGTTGACATCAAGAAAGGCCAATTCATGAAAATTCGAGGGGCCAATCCTTATTTGCTCCCAAGAAATGCTCGTCAATGCCCCAATCACTTCTTTCATCATGTCAACCAAGGGAGGATTTACAATGAGGTCTATGGAGCCAAGGAGTTCAAATGTTTCCCCCAATACTCCATCAGCATGGACAAGCTCAACTCCAACCTCGAGTATTTCGGAGAAGCTCTTGAGATTTGTGAAGAACAAGGACTGGCACCTCTGATGACGTTCTCTCACAACTACTCAAAAGAGGTGATATGCCAATTCTACGCCACAGCCATCTTCCTTGAGGATGAAGGAGGTTTTCGCTCGTTGAAATG
Source organism: Lolium rigidum (assembly GCF_022539505.1). Taxonomy (NCBI): domain Eukaryota; kingdom Viridiplantae; phylum Streptophyta; class Magnoliopsida; order Poales; family Poaceae; genus Lolium; species Lolium rigidum. The sequence continues at coordinate 11,496,755 of NC_061513.1, forward strand.
GATGACTAGGGAGCATGTGATGGAGGCCACGTGGGAGGAGTTTTCTAGAGGGATTGGATATGAGCTTCATGACTATAACACCAACATCTTCAAGATTCACCTTCAGCCAAAGCCAATGGCCAAAGAGAAGATGGCCGACCTCTACATTCCCGGAAGGATGTTGTGTGGAAGTGCTTATCACCTTCTCCCCATCTACGACATGATGAATCAGATCTATCGCAGCACCATCAATCCCAAGCACACCAACCATGATGAAGTGCACGGTTTTCTTGTCAACCTTCTTGTGCGCACTCATGAGATGAGGGGCCACGGCAAGCAGCTGGACGTCATGGACTATATTTGGCATGAGATGCGTGACTGTGCCTTTCTTCGCAAGCTCCCTCAATATGCCCCCTACATTATGCGACTCATTTGCCTAAAGTGGGAACAAGCGGGCCGTGGAGATCTTCTTGAGCAATGCCGTCCCAACATCACTATCCACAAGGAGAAGAGTCCTCTTGTCAAGAAACATGATCCTCCAAGGTTCGGCAAGGGAGCTCCCAAGGACAAGGACGAAGACGAAGCCGATAGTGATGATTCCGACTATGTGCCCAACTCCGTCAAGACTAAGGGCCTCTTTGCCAAGCTCACCGCTCGCCTCAAGAAGTCCTTTTGCTTCAAGAGGGATCTCGAAGATAGGATGTATCAAGCTCATCACGACAACAAGAAGATCCGCCAACGCCAAAAGGCCATGATGAGGCACATGCAACTCCCGGTCTCCGAGGGCTCCGAGGACAACATCACTCCTCCCGGTGAGTGGAAGTCGAAGCTCGTTTGGTCAAGCTCCGAAGAATCCATCCCCGAGCCACCTCATGGCAAGGGCCTTGCCCAAGAAGAAGATGATGATGAAGGAGAGTATGGGGAAGAGGAGGACGTCGAGGATGAGGGTGATGAGAACGAGGATGATGATGACGAGGAGGATGACGACGACGAGTGATTCCCTTGGAGCGTTAGTATGCTCCTTCTCCCTTTTTGGTGTCTCGATGCCAAAGGGGGAGAAGTTGATCTATTAGGACGGGAATTTGCATGGGGATGCCAAGGGCTTGGTGGCTTCATTTTGGTTCTTTCGGCCTTGGCATCAATCCTTTCCCTAGTTATTCGGAACTTCTTTCGTATGTGTATTTGCTACTCTATTCGTGGATCTCCCGATCCCCCCCGTTTGTATTAAGACTTAATCGTTCGTAGCCTAATGGTCTTCACTATTTATCCTTGATTGGCTACATCAATCCTATGGAGGCTTTTATTATTGTGAGTTTGGGTTTTCTCTCAAGACAAATGTATGAAAAGTTCACCCAAACTCTCCTATATGCACTTATACTTGCCTCCATAGTGTGCTTGTGCTATATGATCTTGTCATATTTTCTTCTTAGCACTTATGCTTGGTTTGTAGAATCTAGGGGGAGTTTCTCTCTAGGATGTGTGCATTTGTATACAAATGCATATTCTAAAATATGCACACATCTAGGGGGAGCTTCGTCTACTCTTACAAATCATATACCTTATCATAATATCCTATGAATTATTGCAAATTCGTGTGTTGTCATCAAACACCAAAAAGGTGGAGATTGTAAGAGCAAGATCTATGACCCTTGTTTTGTGTGTTTGATAACAACACTCGAACAATTCTAACCGTGCACAAAGATTATCTTTGATGGATTTGTAGGTGTACGGTGCCCTCGCTGAACACACCATGATCGGAAGACTGAAGCGTAGATCTTAGGTTTTCTGGTTTTGTGTGTGTGTCGTGAGGTAACATGGTAGGAGAGGAAAAGAGGAAAAAGTTGTTTTAGTCCTTGTGGTACTACCGGTACCAGGAGCGGTAGTACCGCTACCCCTACTGGTACCGCCCGAGATACCACTCTGAGGATTGCACATGGAATGTCCCACAGAACCCGTTACGGTACCTTTACGGTACCATGAGCGGTAGTACCGCTTGAGAGCGGTAGTACCGCCCACGGTACCGCTCAAGTACCGTAACGCGTTACGGTCGTACCGCTGTGGTACCGCTTCGGTACCGCTTCGAGTCCAGTAAGCTCTGGACCCTGTTGCGGTACCCCGAGCGGTACCGCGTGCGGTACTACCGCAATGTGTCCATGTGGACAAGTTCAGTGGGGATTCGAACTCAGAGCGGTAGTACCGCTTCCAGAAGCGGTAGTACCGCTTAGGCAAAAACAACATGTAACGGTTGGATTTGGAGGGACCTATATAAAGGCCCCTTCTTCTCCAGCCAGCCAAAAGCTCTTCTCTCTCTCTCCTCCATTGTTGCTGAGCTCAAAATTGAGGGTATCTCCTCATCCACCCAACCAATCTTGTTCATACTTTGAGAGGTGGTGGAGGAGACCCCGATCTATCATTCTACCGAGAGAAAGTTCACCAATTCGTGGTAGTCCTTAGTGGATCTTGGTGTTAGGGTTCCTTTTGTGGAAGAGCTTCTTGGTGGAGCCTTGGAGGAGCTTCTTGGTGGAGCCTTGGAGGAGCTTCTTGGTGGAGCCTTGGAGGAGCTTCTTGGTGGAGCCTTGGAGCAGCTTCTTGGTGGAGCATTGGAAGAGTTCCTTTGGTGGAGCATTGGAGATGGGTTCCTATGGTGGAGCATTGGAGATGTGCAGCTATGGAGTCTAGCTTGGTGATGTACTAGCTCCATAGGGTGTTGGGAGCATCCTTGTGTGTGGAGCTCGCCCCAACCTTGTGAAGGAATCACCGCCTCGACCGGTGCCTTAGTGGAAGAGGGAGAGCACCTCTCGTGGAGCTCTCTCGAGGAAGAGGGTGAGGCCTTCCTTCGTGGTGTGGCCGCCTAGTCTCTTGTGTGAGACTAGGACCTCCTCAACGCAGTACGTACTTCCTTTAGTGGAAGGAACTCGCGGGAAACAAACCTCGACTCTCCTCGCCCCCCCCCGGTTGTCTCGCTCCTTACTCTCGTTATCTTGTTGATTCCTTTACTTGTTGCACATGTCCTAGCATCATTGTAGGAACACCGCTATTGCAAAAGTTATCACCTTTACCTTCCGTTGCGCTAAAATTGAAAAAGGTTAAAACTTGCCGTAGCGCCATTCACCCCCCCCCCCTCTTGTTCGCTACGATCCATTCACTTTCATATGAAGTTGTGACCATGGTCTAAATACTCTCACATGAAATTACTTGGTGATATTAAATCATAATTAGTATTGTTAAATAGTATGAGGTATTCTACCTCATTTAAATTATTTTCCCCAAATGATGATGATGAATGGTTGACCTTGGTCAACATAGATTCATACATGATTGTTGGAGGAAATTAACTCTTAAGAAGATTCAATGAGAGGAAATTATTTCCTCAAAGAACTATATGGAAACAATCATTTACATAGGTAATGAGAGGAAATTATTTTTCTTTAAGAAAGAAAACTAAACTCAAATAATATGTTACGTGTGTCATGAGATTAGAATAGTTTGTGTGAAGCCATTGTGTGCTTAGTATAGATATTGAACCTTGTTGGGTGATTGTATCTTGTATTCGTTTTTAGACGCTAGTACCGGAGAATACCAAGAGGAGGAAGGCTTCTACCAAGAAGAGGAAGAAGAGAACTGTGATCGCTACCCCAACCAAGGCAAGCTAATATTCTTGCAAGTGCAAAGCCCTTTGGGGCAAGGCACCATTGATCTTACCTTACTTACCATGATCCCATCCCAAGTTTTTACCTTACAATTTTTTACTTGGTTTATTAAAGAAGTTACTTTTATAGTTAACTTTGGTCTAAGTCTAGAATGTTACTAGAGTAGCAAAGTTAGTCTCAAAGATGGCCAAGCAAGATAGCACCCCTCGTTACTAGTGCTAGTGCTAACAACTAAAATTGACTAATCTAGATGGGAACATGTGATTTGAAATGATGTTGAAAACTTTGGAATGATGAGTCATTCTATTGAAAGATCTTTGAAGGTGAATATGACTTGAATGACATGGTGAATTTTGATTAAAACTGATACTGGTTTGGATGCGATACCTTTCCAATTTTTTAGTACGCCCACAATACCTGATTATGGGTAGGGCTTAACTGGAAATTTATACATGTTAGTACGGGTTCCCTCTAAATAAGCATCATAGGGGTTATGCCGAGGCTGCCTCCGTTGTATGAGAAATGATGTGAAATGAGGTGAATTGTACGGCCAAGCCTCCGTGCAGCTTCCCAGTGCTGACAGTTGGTCTTCACCGGGAGGCCAAGCTCATGGGGAGAGGTACCTATACTAGGGTATGTAAGTGAAAGGTTATGGTTGATGATCCGCGTACTGAGTTACGATGATTCGGGGTTATCCCCGACGGATGAAATCAAATGTTGTGGCACAAGTGTGCAACCTCTGCAGAGTGTATACCTATTCGAATAGCCGTGTCCACGGTTACAGACGGTTGGAAAGGCCATATAGTTTCCGGTGTCAAATATTTCTTGAAAATGTTGATGAAGTGAATGGTGACTTGAATTGAATCACAACTGAGTTGTGGGAATGACACTAATGTTCCCACTTGAATTAGTTAGCACATGAAGAGTGTTTTTCAAATACTTGTGAACTAAAATTGGCTTATGCAAAATAAACTAGAGCTTAGCACCCCTTACTAGAATTGATAGCACTTACACTAGTATTAGTTTGCGAGTACTTAAAGTACTCACGACTGTGTCCCTGGCTATTCAAATGGCCAGAATATGAAGAGGAGCAGAACTACCAAGGTGACGACCAGCAGGATGCCTACGACAACTAGGAGTCTTCCGACGTCAAGCGTTGGCCTGTGGACTAGATAGTCCCCTTTTATTACGCTTCCGCTACGAACTGTGTTCGTGAGCATTAGATCAACTATTTGTGTAATATGGATCATGTGATCTGAATGTGTAAGACAAGTATGGTTTGTAATGAATGATGACTTATGATATCGACTGTTATGTCTCGCAACAACAATGTTCCTGGGATTGCGATGAATGGCATAATAGGCATCTGGACTTAAAAAAATCCGGGTGTTGACAACTGTCATATATAAACTACCAAGAGTGCTGATACTTGACTACATTTAACACAAAGTGATCAAAAGTGACCATATTTCACTTCACTGTTATATATACACTAGAAGTGACAAAACTGAAACTTTGACTCCTCTTACTGATGATATTGACAAGATGGTTCACAAAGAATTATTGATTGTCATATATAAACTACCAAGAGTGCTAAAATTTGACTACATTTAACACAAAGTGATCAAAAGTGACTACATTTCACTTCACTGTCATATATAAACTACCAAGAGTACTGAAACTTGACTACTCTTGTCCATATCCACCTTCTCCACCTTCATTTGTCCTTTCATTGCCCCCGAAGTACCATCTCAGTCTCCCATGCTTTGGTACTGATTCTGTCACTACCTCACACATTGGAATTGTTTGTCTTCTTGGAATTTGCAGAGTAGCAGAAGATTGACTAGCGCCATCATATGATTTTGGAATCTGCTTCTTCTTTGGTGGAACAAAAGGCCTAGGCCTTGGCTGGGCATGTTGCTCGGCATGTCTCGGAGCTTGTTGCTCGTCATGTCTTGGAGCTTGTTGTTGGGTATGTCTCGGAGCTTCCTTCTTGCTAGTACTTTTCTTCTCAACATAGAGTACATGCCTCTCTTGCTGCTGGCCAGAAGAGCTAGCCGGCTGTAACAAACATTGTAGGAGTAAAATAATTATTACACATATATTGTTGCATTGTAAGAAGTCAAAATAAATACCACAAGAATTCCTAACCTGTGTTGTTGCTTCATCTCTTTTTTTCCTACTTCTCTTGGCTGCTTTCTTCTTCTCAGCATATTCAGTCACAACATCTGGATTACCAATGCACTTTCTTTTGTTATGGTTTTCAGAGCCACACATCGAGCATCTTTGAACGCAACCTTTTCTTGACAATTTATTTCCTTTAGGCTTCTCCTGCTCTTCCCTTCTTCTCTCGGTCTTAGGCCTTCCTGGCATTTTCATTTTAACTGGTGGAAAAGGCCTATGATTTGTTGCGACTGGCCAGCTCTCCTTCCCCTCTACTGGTTTCAATACATGGTTGTATACCTGGTCATACACATGTATTCTCCATTTGTTGTATCAACAATCCTCTCCATCACTAGCTTCTTTGCTCTTTTCCATTTGGATTCACTAACCTCAGCTAACATGTCTTCTAGCACAGCTCCTGCATTTTCTCTATTCTCCAACTAGGGTTATCTCTGATCTCCCTGAAATATTTCTCTGCAATTACTGTACTCGTAACCAGTCTGTTGTACCTTCTTGGTAAGCAAGTATGTACATTTTTGTACACCACCACAGTAAACCATGACGACCTACTAGGAACAAGTGAGCCATAAATTCTCCATTTGCAAGATGGCCAACTGCATATTGCTGACACTCTTGTTCTCTCGTCCTTTGGAAATAATATGTGATGGGAATGCTTTAATCCATAGTTGACTACTGCTTGTTTGAATTCTCGGCTATCATGGAAACACTGCCCAAGCTCAAACTCCTTCGCATCCGCATTCTCATCATACACTCTATGTTTTGTCTTCCTTGTCCTCACATTTCCTTCTCCATCACTATCTTCGTCATATGATAGTTCATCTTCACTGTCGAAGCACTCACTGCCATCATCTTGCTCTAGCTTAACATTTACTAGAACAATGAATTCTTCAGGCACCTTGGTTGTTTTCGCCTCGTCATCTCCCAGCATTTTTCTTTTCACTCTATTCTTCAACTCCAGTGCTTGTTGTCGGTAACAAATTGCCTCATCATCATCTGCACTGCTGTTGTGGGTATACTTCATGGGTGTACCATCGACAGTGCCTAGATCCGGCAAGCCCGGGTGGCCCATAGATAGTGGTGTGGCATGAGGCCCATCGGGCGGCCCAGTTGCTGTTGATCATGAAGGATGAAGTCCAGCCCAGGATAGGGAAGCCGGATCCCAACCGACCTTCGGAGGAAGCCGGATCCGTGAAGGCCCATGAGGAACCCGGATCCAGTACGACGTAGATGGGAGGCGGATCCTTGACGTACACGGCAAGACAGTGTACCGTAGTTAGGCAACATGTAATCCGGCTAGGACTCTCCATGTAAACCCTAGATCTGTGCGCCTTTATAAGCCAGATCCCGGGAGCCCTAGAGGCACAACCACAACTCATTGTAACAACGCGAAAGCGCCCAGATAATTCCAGACAAGCCTTGCCATCGTGCAGGTGTTCCGAAGCTGGGTAAATCGCGTACCACCGTCTCGTGTGCACTCCGCCCTATGGCCCCTACTTCTTCTCCCCCTCGTGAGGATACCTCTTCCGAGGTACCGTCGAATAGGCAACGACAGTTGGCGCCCACTGTGGGGCCAGCGGCGTCTGGAGGCTGGAACCGGGAGGGTTCCGCCATGGGAAGCTACGACGACTCCATCGCAGTGGGGCGTGTCCTTTACGCCGGGAACTTTCCGATCGTCCCTCCGGACGAGTGCTGGATTCCGGCTAAGACTAACCCCGTCAAGCTCTCCATCATCCCGATTGGCGGCATACACATCTTCATCGGCGAAACCGTCGATTCCGACGGGAACGCACTGGTAAGTAACGCTGACGCGACCGCCGCTGAGCAGGACGCAGTCGCAAAGATCCGATCTGAGATGCAGGAACTTCCTAAGGAAGATTTCGCCTTAGAACTGAAAAAATCAAAACCCACCCAATCCGCCCCTGAGCAGGAAATAAAGGTGGAAGACCAATGCAGATCCGCCTGGGTCTCCCAGGTGTTAGAGAAGCAAAGGTGTCACTTCATGCACTTCCTAGCCCATACTGCAGGAGCCGCCCCTCAAGAAGTCGGAGCCGGCCCCATGCAGGTTGAGGCACCGAAAAACAGCGCTGCTCCGGATCAGCAGGAGGCTGTCGGAGAAAGCAACGCTCCGGGTGAAGAATCGATCCTGGGCAACCTAAGCCCAATCTCCGGGGATACCTCCTCCATGGATACTGAAGAGTTCGATCGTAAGATGAAGGAATTTGGAGGCGGTGATCAGCCTGAAGTTGAATCCGCCCAGCCTAAGCAGGTTCTCGCAACCTTGGCGGCGCTGGATCAGCAGGAATCAGAAGATGAGAATACCCACTCCGATCCACAGCCATCCAATGCAAGATCTCCGCTATCGCGGGAACAACCGCATAAGGAAGTCCTGTCCCCAGAAGAACTGGTTCAGCAGGTAGGCATGGATGCAATCGCACACTCAGATATCCTCAACAAACCTATAACTCCCGAAGACGCAGCAAATGCAGAAGCTCTAGAAGCCAAAAGACAGGAAATGCTGGCAACAGCCAAAAAATTCGCAACCACCGCAGCAGCAATGCTAGACGAGAGGAAGGAGGCCGCGAACTTCGTGGACAATTTTCTCCAGCGGGAACGTCAGGTGGATGAGTCACTGGCAAAAGTCAAGCAACTACGGAAGCATTGGGAGGACAAGATCACCGAGGCTCAACAGGAGGCTGATAGAATCAGGCGAGAAGCTGTAGCTCCCCGAAAGATCACCTTCGCAACTCCCACCGAGCAACAGCCATTCGCAACTCCAAAGGATAACATGAAGAAGGCTACAAAGATCTTGAAAAAGAAGGACGATGAGATTGATATCGACTACGTCCGCACGCTCGTTGCCTCAGCGATGAAGCAGCAAAGCAAGGCAGATACTTCGCGCAGGTTGGAATCCAACCCGGATCATTGCATCTCTACCGCGCAGAAGGACGCTTATGACAATCGTCACCGCGATGATGAATCACGGACCGGATCATCGGAACGCAGAAGGAAAACCAGAGAACATCCAAATCCAATCCCTATGCCATCAAAGGTGCCTCCGTCAGATCCAAAGAAAGGAAAGGATGCGAGATACACTGGTAGGGACAAGTATCGTAATCCGTCACCTCGGCCCAACGGATACCCACGTCCTCCACTTCCTCGCCGCCGTAGTCCAGCCGGAAACACCAGACCCCATGGTCCTGGTGGAATCAATATCCGCGACAACGTGCCTCCTCCAAGGAGTGGGAATAGGGAGCGTACGCCGAAACCCCGCCGAAGCCGGAACACTGATCGTGAACCCGAGCCCAGCAGGAGTCGGAACGAAGAACGCGAGCCGGAGCCTCGCAGAAGCCGGAACGACGAAGGTAGCCAGCACCATGGTGAAGGCAGCCATCGAAGCCGGAGTCAGCATCGCGAAGGGCGAGGAGAATCAGAAGGCGGAAGCAAGAGGTCGCATCGGCCCCCTCGCAGATCTCCCTCCCCACCACCTAGCGGTGGAGGCGGAGGTGGAGTCGGAGGCGGTGGCCAGAGATCTCGCTCACGCTCAAAATCCCCCCGCAATGGCTCGCGTGATGCGCGGGAACGTCTCAATGAATACAAAACTGACTACATCGGCCCAAAGTGCTTTGGCAGGATGATTCGAGAGGAACCAAAGCCACGGATGAACCTCAAGCTACCCGGAAACCTGAAGAATTATGATGGCACCGAAAGGCCGGATACCTGGATCGAGGATTACTACAATGCAGTGACCTTCGCCGGAGGAACCCCTAACATCTCTTGCCGCATGCTTCAGCTGTACCTTGTAGGTCCAGCCCGGATCTAGCTCAGCGACCTCGAGAAGAACTCCATCTTCTGCTGGTTCGACCTGAAGATAGCGTTCGAAAAGCACTTCAGGGGCACCTACAAGAGACCTGCCATGACAAGAGACCTACAGGCATGTATCCAGAAGAAGGGCGAAACATCAAGAAACTTTCTCACACAATGGTTGGCAACCAGGAACGAGTGCGAAAACGTGGATAATACCACAGCCATGCACGCCTTCATAGGTGGATTGCAGAGAGGAGGACTGCTGCGGCACAAGCTCACTTGCTTGGTCAATGCACATAAATTGAATTTGGATGACATGATCACCATCGCCAGCGATCACACTGCCGCCGATGACGATGCAGGCGGAGATCTAGTAGCTACAGCAATTCCCCTGCATCAGCAGAAGAAGAGCCGTGATAACAGTAACAGCAGCGGTACTAAGAGGAAAAATCCCCCCGATGACCAGAAGTGTGGCGGATCCGAAATGGTCGCCATGGCTTTTCAGCGTGGAGGTCAAGGAGGCGGAAGAGGCCGCGGACGCGAAGGCGGAGCCGACAGGGGCCAGCAGCGTGGTGGTGCGGTCACCGCTGCCGGAACCCGCGCCCCCCAAACATACGAGGAATATAGAGACATGCTCTGCCTGGCCCATCTGGATCCGGTTACGGGGAAGTCCACTCGCACTAACCGCAACTGCAAATGGGTCAACGATCTCAAAGCTGACCCGGAAGAAGGATACAAGCGAACCCGGAAGCACCGCCCACGCGGCAAAGGAGGCAAGGGCAAGAACAAGGACAAGGAGGAAGACAGTTCCGAGGCAATGGATGAGGATGATGCTTCGCCGGATCCCAAGGAAGGATCCGCAGCTAAATCCAACCCCTTCGGCAAAAAGAGCGTAGGCGCGTACCACACCTTCCTCGGAACCCCAACAGTCCGCGCCAGCAAGTCAGCTTTCCGGATCCTGAACGCCACAGTTCCGGCTGTGCCGCAGTATGTCAGGTGGTCGGAAATTCCGTGCACATTTGATAGGCAGGATCATCCTACCATCGTGCCGAAAGAATGCTACGCCTTGGTTGTAAGTCCCCACATTGACGGCTATGACTTCTGCAAATGCCTCATGGATGGCGGAGCCAGCTTGAACATCATGTACCTGGAGACTCTGGAGCGGATGAACCTTACCAAGGAATAGCTCAAACACAGCACTACTGAGTTTCATGGTGTAGTTCCAGGTAAAAAGGCAAATTCCCTCGGCAGCATCAGACTTCCCGTGGCCTTCGGCGATATTAATAATTTTTCTCGAAGAGATGATCACGTTTGAGGTCGTGCCCTTCAAGAGCTCCTACCACGTCATCTTCGGCAGGCCTACCTACCACAAGTTTCACGCAAGAGCGTGCTACATCTACAACAAGCTCAAGATTCCGGGTCCCAATGGTATGATTACCGTATCCGTAGACTACAAGAAGGCTCACGAGTGCGAGTTGGGCGAAGCCGCCTTCGCAGAGTCTGTGATATCTGGCGAGGAGCTGCAAGGCTACAGAGCCGCGGTGGATCCAAAAGAGATGCACACCACCAAGAAGCAGATCTCCGAACAGAAAACCTCGTTCAAGGCCGCGATAGAGACCAAGAAGATCGACTTCAAGGAAGGAGATACCACCAAACAGGTCTCGATCGGAGCCAACATGGACCCGAAATAAGAAGACGCGCTCATCGAGTTTCTCCGCGCTAACATGGATATCTTCGCATGGCAACCTTCTGACATGTCCGGAGTACCAAGGGAACTCGCCGAGCACTACCTCAACATAAATCCGGGGGCTAAACCGGTAAATCAAGCTATGCGACGCTTTGGAGATAAGAAGCGCCCCGCCATAGGAATGGAATTAGCAAAGTTACTAGAGGCAAGTTTTGTAGTAGAAGTTATCTATACTGATTGGGTCGCAAATCCCGTCCTTGTACCCAAAAAGAATTCTGAAATCTTATATTTACTAATTGGGGACTCCCAATAAGCCTCCACGTTTATCCTAGAGTTTAGCAAATTTCATCCGTCCGATTACTCTAAGATTTATTATTAACCGTGTGATGAAGCGCCGGAGGTCATGGCCTCCTCCACCCGCATATCCCCTCGGCTTCCTCATCCCTTTGCCATCTAACGAAAAAAAAAACAATTCCAATCGTTCCCTTCTCGCTCCCTGATTACGGACTGGGGATCTGGGGGCAGTATTCATCTTCCGTATAAAAAAATCGATCTGGGATTTATCAAAGATGTTGGCTATTCGGTTAAAAGGGATTCTTCCAGACATAATCTCTCCAATGCAGAGTGCCTTTGTTCCTGGGCGACTAATTACTGATAATGTTCTGGTTGCTTATGAGAGTATCCATGCAATTAAAAACAAGAGGTTAGGTGCTGTGGGCACATGTGCAGTAAAACTGGATATGCACAAAGCCTATGACCGAGTGGAGTGGATTTTTCTGGAGAACATGATGAGAAAGATGGGTTTTGATGATGGATGGATTTCTTTGATGATGGCATGTGTAAAGTCAGTTAGATATCGAGTACGCTTTAATTCTGAGGAAACTGACATGTTTGTACCGACAAGAGGGCTTCGCCAAGGAGATCCTCTTTCACCTTATTTGTTCTTATTATGTGCGGAAGGACTATCAACATTATTGCTGTACGAAGAAGAAGTTGGTGGTATTGATGGGGTACGGGTGTGCAGGAATGCACCGTCAGTCTCACACCTCTTATTTGCTGACGACTCCCTGATCCTCATGAAAGCGGATATGACTAATGCAACTTCCTTGCAGCATGTTCTTGATACCTACTGTGCAAATTCCGGACAGATGGTGAGTTTGGCTAAGTCAAGTATTTTCTTTTCTCCGAATACTAATGCCTTGATGAGAGCAGAAATTTGTGAGGCTCTACATATTGACACTGAAGCACTCTCAGATAAATATTTGGGACTACCTGCTTTGGTTGGAGCGGATAGAAGTGATTGCTTTAAGCATTTCATTGAGAGGATAATTCAGAGAATTAATGGATGGAAGGAGAAGCAGTTATCAATTAAAGGTAAAGAGATTTTACTTAAAGCAATTGCACAGGCAATTCCGGTTTATGCCATGTCTGTTTTCCTAATTCCAAAAGGGGTATGTAAGGAGATGATGGATGCAATTGCAAAATTCTGGTGGGGAGATGATGAGAACAGTAACAAAATGCATTGGTATGCATGGTGGAAGATGTGTTATCCCAAGAATGATGGTGGGATGGGTTTTAGAGACTTCTAGTCCTTTAATTTGGCCATGCTAGCAAAACAAGTCTGGAGGCTTATTGATAACCCCAACTCACTTTGTGCAAGGGTGCTGGGTGCAAAATACTATCCTGATGGAGATATCTTAAGAGCAGGACCGAAAGCTGGATCAAGCTTTACTTGGCAAAGTATTCTTTCGGGTTTAACCACCTTTAAAAGAGGTTATATTTGGAGAGTTGGTGATGGGGACAAAATTAATATCTGGACAGATCCATGGATTCCAGCAAGTCCTAATTGGAAAATTCAAACTCGTAGAGGTTCTATTCTGCTAACAAAAGTAAGCCAGTTAATAGATCCAAATGGTCAGTGGGACGAGGAGCTCATCCGATCTCTGTTTACCTCCTTAGACGCTAATCGAATTCCGCGGATACCTTTGAACACACGGGGCTTTTCTCGATTTCATTGCTTGGGGTTTAACCAAACATGGGTTCTATTCAAGACGTTCAGACTTACCATATGCAATGGCGTCACGAGTTTGGTCCGCACTCTGGACAATTAGCTATTCCAGGAAGTTCAATTACAAATCCTGTTTGGAAAATCCTATGGAAACTACTAATCCCAGGGAAGGTGAAGATTTTTATGTGGAGAGCTCTTCATGGAATCCTTCCTCTAAAGAGTATCTTAATTAACGTGACATATTGGCACGTCCGGAGAGTGTCCGATCTCGCCATCGGGGGCCGGAGGACATTATGCATCTTCTTTTCAAATGTCATACGGCCAAAGAATTGTGGCAAAGTCTCGGTTTGGAGAACATCATTAATGAAGCAACTTCCATGGACCGAGCGGGATCAGCGGTGCTTGGAGTACTTACTTCGACGGAATGGTAACACTCTCCCCGGGTTCGAATTTGTTAAACTAAAAGAAACTATCTGTGTATCAGCCTGGTATCTTTGGTGGATTCGACGCCGTCGAACGCACAATGAGGAAGTTCCACCATTACTCAAGTGCAAAATGTCCATTCTGGCGATAACTGCAAATGCGATGAAGGCTGAAAAGAAAGCCCCTGCAGGGACGGACAAGTGGATCAGACCTCGACCCAGTACACTGAAACTTAACGTCGATGCATCGTTTGTTATGGAGGAGAAATTAGGGGCAACGGGAGCTGTCCTTCGTGATTTCATGGGAACCTTTGTGCATGCAAAATGTGAGCTATTACCGCATGTCCAGACTGCGGTGATGGCTGAAGCAATGGCGCTCCGCGAAGGACTGAAAATGGTTGAAGAGATGGGCTGTCATCACATCATGGTTGAATCTGACTCGGCTGAAACAATCCAAGCGCTTACAGGTGAAAATAGATGGTGGAATGAATCATCTGCTATCTTTGCTGACTGCATCGATATAGCATCCAATATTGGGGAGGTTCAATTCATATTTTGTCCTAGGGATGCAAATCAAGTAGCACATGAAATAGCCAAGTATAGCTTTCAGCATAAAATTGCTTGTAACTGGGACGATGAGCCCCCTAGTTTCCTATTAGACAAGCTCCTAAACGATGTAACTATGATTTGATCTGTGAGCAGCAAGTTTTTTACGCACTCTTTTCCTTACTAGGGTACCGAAGGGGACTGGAAGGTTTTTAATGAGGCGGCTTGCTTGCTAATATATTTATAGTTTCAAAAAAAAAAAAAATCGATCTGGGATGATTCCGGTAGGCGCCATACTTCTATGTCGCAAGCCCAGGAAGCTTCACTACCGTTGGCATCTACCATGGGTTGATTTGATCACAGAAGGTGACCTTTCAACTGATGGGTCGCGGGCAGCCTGTAGCCGATCTACAATATTGGATGAAAATTTGTCACGCCTGCCATCAGCCATGTAACGACCAATTGCTGGACCACTCACTAGTGGAAAAACAGGCTTCGGGTGAGCCCCATAAGTCGCGATGCTGCAGGAACCGCGACTAATGGTACCTTTAGTCGCGGTTCGGGAGGCGAACCGCGACCAAAGGCTCGGGCCCGAGGCGCTCGGTGGCCAGCCGGTGCACGTGGGGCGCTTTAGTCGCGGTTGGCCAGGCCAACCGCGACTAAAGGTGCCGAAGGCCTTTAGTCGCGGTTGGCCGAGCCAACCGGGACTAAAGCCCCTCCCTATATATACCCACCCAGCAGCCAACACTTAGCCATTTGGTGCCATTCTCTTCACAAGCTTCACAAGTGGGTGTTAGGTTTGCTTTTGGTTCCTCTTATGCACATAAGGTGTTTGATGAAATGCCCCAAGAGCATGAAACAAACATGATATGAAGTGTTGGAGCCACACTTGAGCTTTCTCATTTATTTTTTCCTCCTCGATCGCGGTTAGCAACTTGAACCTTTGATGTGTCGTTGATAAAATGTGCATGTGTGTGTAGTTCATTGTTTAATTTATATTGTTTGTAGCTAGTTAGTTTAACAAATGCATGATGGTTAATTATATATTTTATATTATAATAATGCGAGATGAATCGACAATGGATGTACGGTAACCGACTCTCCGGCGAGTTCGGTGCGGGTTTGAAAGATTTCCTCGTAGTGGCCAATGCGAACAAGCGGGGGGTTTTGTTATCTGTCCATGTGTTAAATGTAAGAATCAGAATGGTTACTCTTCCTCAAGAGATGTTCACATGCACCGCTTCGGCACGGTTTCATGCCAAGCTATAATTGTTGGACCAAGCATGGAGAAAGAGGGGTTATAATGGAAGAAGATGAAGAAGGGGATGATTTCAATGATGAAAGCTATCTTGCTCATTTCGGTGATACTTTCATGGAGGATGCTTGAAGGTGAAGGGGAAGGTGAAGGGGAAGGTGAAGAAGAGGCACGTGATGATCCCGTTGATGATCTTGGTCGGACCATTGCTGATGCACGGAGACGCTGCGAGCTGAAAAAGAGAGGAGAATTTGGATCGCATGTTAGAGGATCACGGGAAGGCGCTGTACCCGGATGCGATGATGGTGCTGAAAAAGCTGGGCTGCACACTGGATTTGCTTGAGATGGAAGGCACGAGGCAGGTGTAGCCGACTCGGCATTTGAAAACTTGCTGAAAATGTTGAAGAATATGTTTCCAAAGAATAACGAGTTGCCCGCCACTACGTACGAAGCAAAGAAGGTTGTCTGCCCTCTAGGTTTAGAGGTTACGAAGATACATGCATGCATCAACGGCCGCATCCTCTACCGCGGTGAATACGAGAATTTGAATGAATGCCCGGTATGCACGCGCATTGCGTTATAAGATCGAGGCGATGACCACGGTGACGATGTTGAGGGCCGAAACCCAGGAAGAGGGTTCCCGCCAAGGTGATGTGGTATGCTCCTATAATACCACGGTTGAAACATACGTTCGGGAACAAAGAGCATGCCAAGTTGTTGCGATGGCACAAAGAGGACCGTAAGTCGGACGGGGAGTTGAGACACCCCGCAGATGGAGCGCAATGGAGAAAGATCGACAGAGAGTTCAAAGATTTTGCAGTGACGCAAGGAACATAAGATTTGGTCTAAGTACGGATGGCATGAATCCTTTTGGCGAGCGAGCTCCAGCCATAGCACCTGGCCCGTGACTCTATGCATCTACAACCTTCCTCCTTGGTTGTGCATGAAGCGGAAGTTCATTATGATGCCGGTGCTCATCCAAGGTCCGAAGCAACCCGGCAACGACATCGATGTGTACCTAAGGCCATTAGTTGATGAGCTTTTACAGCTGTGGGGCAGACCTGGTGTCCGTGTGTGGGATGAGCACAAAGAAGAGGAATTTGACCTACGAGCGTTGCTTTTCGTAACCATCAACGATTGGCCTGCTCTTAGTAACCTTTCGGGACTGTCAAATAAGGGATACAATGCATGCACGCACTGCTTACATGAGGCTGAAAGTGTACATTTGCCAAATTGTAAGAAGAACGTGTACCTTGGGCATCGTCGATTTCTTAGAAAGGTCATCCGAGTAAGAAAGAAAGGCAAGCATTACAACGGCAAGGCAGATCACCGGCCGAAGCACTGCGGAACACTGCTCGAGTGCTTGAGGTATTTGATATGGTCAAGGGTTTGAAAGTCATCTTTGGAAAGGGTCTCGGCGGACAATCAGTTCCGAAGGGAGGCTGACGGGCACGTAGCCATGTGGAAGAAGAAATCTATATTACGGGAGCTAGAATATTGGAAAGTCCTAGAAGTCCGCTCTCGCAATCGACGTGATGCACGTTACGAAGAATATTTGCGTGAACATCCTAAGCTTCTTGGGCGTGTATGGGAAGTCAAATGATACAAAGGAAGCACGGCGGGACCGGCAAAGTTTGAAAGACCCTGATGACCTGCATCCGGAACGGTTTCAAGGTCGTGCCAGCTACGCTATGACCAAAGAAGAGAAGGTCATCTTTTTTGAATGCCTGAGCAGTATGAAGGTCCCGTCAGGATTCTCGTCCAATATAAAGGGAATAATAAACATGGCGGAGAAAAAGTTCCAAAACATGAAGTCTCACGACTGCCACGTGATTATGACGCAATTGCTTCCGATTGCTTTGAGGGGGCTCCTACGGAAAATGTTCGAGTAGCCATTGTGAAGCTATGTGCATTCCTCAATGCAATCTCTCGAAGGTAATCAATCCAGAAGTTCTACCACGGTTACAGAACGATGTGATCCAATGTCTTGTCGGTTTCGAGTTGGTGTTCCCGCCATCCTTCTTCAATATTATGACGCACCTCCTGGTTCACCTAGTCGATGAGATTTCCATTCTCGGTCCTGTATTTCTACACAATATGTTCCCCTTCGAGAGGTTCATGGGAATATTAAAGAAATATGTTCGTAACCGTGCTAGGCCGGAAGGAAGCATCGCCAAGGGCTATGGAAATGAGGAGGTAATTGAGTTTTGTGTTGACTTTGTTCCGACCTTAAGCCGATTGGTCTTCCTCGATCGCGGCACGAGGGGAGACTAAGTGGAAAAGGCACGATCGGAAGGAAATCAACGATATGTATGGACGGCCATTCTACGGTCGAAGCACACCACACGGTTCGACCAATTCCAGCTTGGTGGCTCCGTACTTTGAGAAACACAAGAATATTTTACGCTCGGACAACCACAGGAAGCTCGAATCCTGGATTAGGAAGGCCCACATGGAGACTTTCGGCGGTTGGTTGAGAAAACATTTAATGAGTGACGAAGATGTTGTAGATCAGCTGTACATGTTGGCCAAGACACCATCTTCGACTATAACGACTTTCCAAGGAGTACGAGATAAATGGGAATACATTTTACACGATCGCCCAAGATAAAAGAGCACCAACCAAAACAGTGGTGTCCGCTTTGATGCGAGCAACCGAGAATGGGCAAAAGGTCACATATTATGGTTACATAGAGGAGATATGGGAACTTGACTATGGACCCTCCTTTAGGGTCCCTTTGTTCCGGTGCAAATGGTTCAAGCTAACAGGAGGTGGGGTAAAGGTGGACCAGCAATACGGAATGACAATGGTGGATTTCAACAATCTTGGTTATCTTGACGAACCATTCGTCCTAGCGAAAGATGTCGCTCAGGTTTTCTATGTGAAGGACATTAGTAGCAAACCGAGGAAACGGAAAGATAAGAAAACGATCAGTACATCATGCGATGATCCAAAGCGCCACATTGTTCTTTCGGGGAAAAGAAACATCGTGGGAGTGGAGGACAAGACGGACATGTCGAGAAGATTATAATATGTTTGCTGAAATTCCGCCCTTCAAAGTGAACACCGACCCAAGCATTAAGTTAAATGATGAGGATGCTCCATGGATACGGCACAATCGTAAGCAAGCAGGGACACAAGGGAAGAAATGATGTGTAATAATTTATTGTACCAAACTTTGTTGAATGAATCATGTGAATTATATTACCCGTGATGTGTTTGGTGTCCATTTTTGAATGATTCAATTGACTCGAGATAGCACTGATGATACATGAAATTTGGAGTGACTAAGTCATACTCCTGCATACATGAAATTTGGAGTGACTAAGTCATACTCCTGCATATAGGAAATTTGGAGTGACTAAGTCATACTCCCGCATACATGAAATTTGGAGTGATTTAGTCATACTCCTGCCTAGGCGTATAATATGCATACTCGTAGTCTTCATAGCCGCCGCCGTTGTGCTGGTAGTCGTCGCCTTCTAAGTTGCCGGCGTCGTCGTCGCCTCTTGTCGTCGGCTGTCGTCGGGCGGTGCTCGTGGCTCGAACCGAGGGTAGCGCAGGCGGGGATATCGCCGGCCGTGATGTAGTCCATGACGCTCTGCGAGTCCGGCCGTACCACCATAGCCGACGGCCGGCCTCGTGGAAGTTTCCGGGAGGCGAGACCGTCCTCCTCATACCAGCGAGCGCCCTCTCACGCCGATTGATGAAGAAGGCGTCCCAAGTATGCTGGTTATCGGGATGCCGGCGGGGATTCATCCGCCTGCTCCGGCGTGAGGTCGAGGTAGTAGTGGTTCGTGATGGCCGCCGGCGCGCAGTACCACGAGGGACGGGAGGGACCGGCACGCCGCCGGCGCTTAGGCTCCGGCCGGCGAGGGACGCGGTAGCCCGGAGGGCAAGGGTAGTTCGAGGCGCAAAGCTCCTCCACCTGCTGGTAGGTTAGAGTGGGTGCGGTGGAAGCCATGAGAGAGTGATGAGAGATTGTAGAGATGTGATGCTGGCCAAGCCGGGCTACCTATATGTAGTGACAAATGGCGGGAAAAATGGGAGCGGGAAGACAGGAGGCGGGGAGAAAGAGGCGGGGAGAAAGTGGCGGGAAGAAATTGGCGGGAAAAAATTGGCGGGAAGAAAGAGGCCGGAAGAAATTGGCGGGAAACAATTGGCGGGAAGAAAGAGGCGGGAAGACGGGGAAGAAATGGCGGGAAGACGAGGAGGGAAGAGGGGTCGGCGGAAAGAGGCGGGAAGAGGGGGCCAACGAACTTTTGAATTGAATTAGTTTTATTTTTATGAATTTTTGATAATTTGTATTTTTAAATTTTTGAATTGAATTAGTTTTATTTTTCTGAATTTTTTGATATATTATATGTATTTTTAACATATTGAATTGAATTAGTTTTATTTTTCTTAATTTTTTGATATATTATTTGTATTTTTAACATATTGAAATGAATTAGTTTTATTTTTCTGATTTTTTTGATATATAATTTGTATTTTTAAAATTTTGAATTGAATTAGTTTTATTTTTCTGATTTTTTTGATATATTATTTGTATTTTTAAGAATTTGAATTGAATTAGTTTTATTTTTCTGATTTTTTTGATATATTATTTGTATTTTTAAGAATTTGAATTGAATTAGTTTTATTTTTCTGATTTTTTTGATATATTATTTGTATTTTTAAGAATTTGAATTGAATTAGTTTTATTTTTAACAGTTTGAAAAAGAAAAGTAATTTGAAAAAGAAAAGTAATTTGAAAAAGAAAAGTAATTTGAAAAAATACCTTTAGTCGCGGTTGGCCTCGCCAACCGCGACCTAAAGGTATTTTTCCGCGGGAAACGAAAACCCGGCGAAAATACCCTTTAGTCGCGGTTGGGTTGGCAAACCGCGACTAAGTACCCTTTAGTCGCGGTTTGCCACCCCAACCGCGACTAAAGAGGGGTCCTATATACTGGCGCCACGAACGGCCGCGCCGGTTCTTCTTCTTCCTCTCATTTTCGCCGCGCGCCGAGTTCTCCGTCGCCCCTGCGAGCGCGCGTCTCGCCGTCCTCGCCGTACCTCGCCGCCGTACTGCGCGCCGTCGTCGCCGTACCTCGCCGCCGTACCGTCGCCGCGCCCCCGTCGCGCCCTCGCCGTACGTGCCGCGCCCGGTCTTCCGCCGTGTCGTCGTAGTACAACCGCCACCGCGCGCGCCCGGCCTCGAGTCCGTAGAGGGGCGCCGCCGCCGCCGCGTAGAGGGGTGCCGCCGCCGCCACCGCGCCCTAGTCCCACAGTAGAGAGGCGCCGCCGCCGCGTCGCCGGGAGAGAGCGAGGACGATCAGATCGAGAGAGTTCTGAGGGAGAGAGAAGGCCGGGGGCCGCGGGCCGTTTTTTTTGTTTTTTTTTCTTGTTAATTTTAAAACAAAAAATAACTAAAATTTGTCTTAAAAATGATTGTGTAAAAAAAGAACTACAATTTGACTTAAAAAAACTAAAAATCGACTTAAAAATTTTGTCTCAAAATAAACTAAAAATTGACTTAAAATTTTGACTTAAAAAAGATTGTGTCGGCACATCGTACCGTCGTCCCCAAAAGATTTTGTCTCAAAATAAACTAAAAATTTTGACTTAAAAAAGATTTTGACTTAAAAAAGATTGACTCAAAAGAACTACAATTTTGACTTAAAAAATTCCCCGTACCGTCGTCCTTCTCCCCACCGACGGCGCCCACCTCGGCATGGGAACGCGCTGCCGCGGTGACTAGCTACCACCGCGCGTATACGGAGGGGGGCCGGCAGCGCTCGTCTCCCCCTCCGTATACGCGCGGTGTTTTTTTTGGGATCGAGAGGGGGCGGCGAGGGTTATGTGTGTCGTCGGCACCGCCACCGCCCTTTCGCCACCGGTTCGCCACCGCCACCGGTCTCTCGGTCACGCGGTCACTCGCGAGGTCGATCGTCCGCATATAACACGCGTCCCCCCTCTCGCCTCCCTCGTCGCCCTCTCTCTTTATATGTAGAAGAGATGTGATAATGTTGGCATATACACAATTAATTTGTTTTGACTACATGTTTTCAGGATCGACATATGGCGGACGATAGAGCTGACCCGATTCTGGACAACTATGATCCGGACGCTGAAGACCATATGTTCGGCATCATAAAAGGCGATATTCCATTTGTGCTCGACCGGAGAAGAAGAAGATGATATCTCTTCTTATCCGAACCTTGAGGGTGAAGATGAAGGGCATGGTCAGCAAGATGGTGCCGAAGGAACGTCGATAAACGACGATCTTCAATTGGAAGTAGCAACCACCTCCGTAGCCGAGGTATATATATATACATATTGAGCGTCCGGTGATACAACTAACCGATTTGAATAAATGTGTGTGTACTAACGCGCGCGACTCTCTTTCTTATTTTAGCCCTCGGCCGGATCGTCGAAAAAATCGAGTACGTCGTCAAAGCGTGGCGCAACCAAGACGATGAAAGCAGGAGAAACATGCACCATCGATGTTGTCGACGAAGCAACCGGCAGGCGGCTGGAGCCCAGCAAGAACGCCACCAAGTTTGTCGGCCAATGCGGAGCCGTTGTTAGAGACAACGTCTCGATCACCCGCCGAGAGTGGAATGAGCCAAAGAAGGCACGTGTTGGTTTCACTTTTGTCGATAAGAGAGAAAAAAGATTGCTTCAACAAGCTTATGGAACATTTCGTTCTACCTCCGGAATACCGCAAATACGATGAGGAGGGTAACAAGATTGCGGAAAACAAGAAGAGGCGCAAGCTAGTCAAACAGTTCGCTCTTTCTAGGATGGCCAACGCATTCCGGAAATACAAGCAAAATCTAGCCCATGACTTTGTCAACCAGGGCAAGACTCCGGATTTCAAAGGACAATATGAGAAACTGCAACATGATTGGCCAGAATTTGTGAAGCAAAAGAAATCGGAGGCAGTTCCTTGAACTATCGAAAAAAAATAAGGAAAATGCGGCCAAGAAGGAGTACAATCATAAAATGGGGCCAGGAGGGTATCGCTTTTGGCAGCCTAGGTGGGAGAAGATGGAGAACGAGCTGAGGGCGCGAGGAATCCGTCCAGGTACGGAGGGATGGGACCCAAGGGCCAAAAGCGGGTGGTACGGGCATGGGGGATCGCTGAACCCGGAGACAGGGGAGTGTGTTTATCGGGGCAAAATAATTACACCCACCCAAAAGCTTATTGAGGCAATGAGGGAAGCTCAAGAGGGAGGATCAAGTTCACCGGAGAGAACGACGCCCGACAAAAGCCCTCGGGAATCCTGAACACGGAGGACGTATACGAGGCATGGGGCCCATTCCGTGGAAAGTAGGGTTCCCCGTAACGATGACCCGTACGGTTACGGAAGCCGTAAGAGAAAGATGGATCGGGATGCGAGATGTTGTGGCGAAGTTGGTAACGGAAATGGATGTGATGAAGAAAACCGTGAGTGTACTAGTAGCCGAAAGAGAGGCAGCTCGGGCGCAGCATGAAGATCATCCAATGGATCTCGGAAGCCGCAGCGGAGAAGAAGCAGCGTGGCTTCCACGGAGGCCTCACCGGCTGGTGCACCGACGATAGAAATTACTGCACCGGAGCCTGCGGTGGTCGAAATTACTGCACCGGAGCCTCCTCGCTACCCCGTGGACGATATAAAGGAGATGAAAGCATGTCATCCGTATTATCCTATCGGGAACATGTCCATGAAGGTAGCCATCGGCGGTGCTTTACCACCTGGAGCACTCCACCACAACAACCCCATTCAAGATGGCTATGCTCGTGTCACGGTGGAGGAGATAGTCCAAGGGTTTGAGGACCTGGACATTGACATTGCTACACACGAAGGGGTGAAAAGACTTGGAGATGTCAAGCGCCGGTTCATTCTATGGCAGAAGAAATTTATCAAGTTTCCGGGCGAGGCGCCAACAAGTCCACCCCCGTACGGTGGTGGTGGTGGCGGTGGCGGTGACGGTGGCGGTGGCGGTGGCGGTGACGGTGGCGGTGGCGGTGACGGTGGCGGTGGTGCTTCACCTAATACACCTCATTCACGTCAGCCGACGCCGCCCCCAGTCCTCGTCCGGCGGGTGATCAGACACCGGTACCGCCCCCCAATCCACCTCCGGCGAAGAAGCAGAAGCAGTCCTGGGTTATTAACCCGGACCCTTACGTACCTAAGAAAACAAAGGTACCGGAGGTATCACCGAAGCCTCTCCCCACGAGGCCTTGGGAAAGTAGTGCCGAGGAAGTCGAGGCGGGCGCGGCTGCTGATTTAGAGAAATGGAAGGCGAGCGTCAAGAAGAAAATAGAGGGCGAGCCCAAGCCGGTATATTCTGACAAGGAAAAGCAGTGGGCTAAGTCATTTTTGAACACACCGTCCCAAGCCGCGAAGAATCTGCCTGACGACTATTTACGTGAACTTCGTAGGCAAGCACTCGCGTTCAAGAGGAACCAAGAGTCTGCGGAGAAGAAAGCCTTGGAGGACGAGGCCGAGACAAAATTAGAAAGGGGGAAAGAAGTTGCCCAGCTCGGGGAACAAAGTAAACAATCGATCGCCCCGCTCATAGTGCAAGCCGCCGGTCCGGATGCCCCCGATATCATAGCAGCTGCGGCAGCATATGGATTGACTGTAGAAAGTGCCGGAGAACAAGCGGCCGACTTAGGTATCACTCTTCGTGCACTCGTTAGGCCTTGATGAGGCGCCAATGAAGGACGTAGTATTTACATATGTGAAGAATGGCCCTCTCATCGAGCCTGCGCGAGAAGAGGATCTACCTCGACAAATGAAAGGTCTGCTAAATTGGTACAAGGGTTACATAAAACATAAAGACGCCAAAGACTATATCTATGCGGAAGTTAGATATGAGCATCACTTCAAACGTTACTCGGTACAAATTCATCTGGGTGAATTGTTCCAGCTGTTCAATCTGCGCGACCTCGACAAATCTATCATCAGTTGCTACGTTCTGTAAGTGATTTATTAATTTCTACCCCATCTCGTTCATTGCCTGCACTATATATATATATATATATATATATATATTGTCCTAACTATCTTGTTGTGTACGCTATTATGCAGAATGAAGAAGCGGGAAATGCGAATAAGGAACATCCATGATGTTGGGTTCATTGACCCACACATCGTTAATTCATATGTGTTAGAACACCACCCCGCCGACGTGGAGGAAGACCTGTGGCGGTTTATTAGAAAACAGCAACAGAAAAGTGATATTCTATTTCCTTACCATTTTGGGTGAGTGTTTCTGTCTTGAGCACATTCTCTTTTGTTTACTCCATGCATGGTATGTGGGTAATCGATGAGTTATGCATGACTGTGCATGTATCGTGTCCGCAGGTTCCACTGGATTCTTATGGTAATTAAAGTTCAGACCTCCTCAGTTCTCGTCCACGACTCTCTGAATATGGATCCGGCGCTTTGGGGCGACATGAGAAAAATGATGCAAAAGTAATTATTTTCATTCATTTGCGCTCTATATCGATCGGCCTATTTCGTTCATCATTTCCTAATATCAAGTAACTAATTAATAACTCTCTTGTTTATTTAATTTTCTTTGCCTCGTAGGGTTTGGAGACGGTTCGTAGATACCAAGGTCGGTGAATTCAAAAAAGAGCTAAATTTTAAAATGGCAGTGCGGACGATCGGGGATACTCAGCCACCGGGGACCAATCTATGTGGATACTATGTTTGTGAGAGGATCCGGAGATACTGCAATGAGCGGGACCAGAAGTGTGAGAACAACATCCCGAGGAATAACCTCCGGAAGACGCTTAGTCCGAAGCTCGCTTCCGACCACTTCAAGAGGAACTAGCTGGATGGTTGGCGAGGAAGTCATCGATCCTAGAGGAGAACACTATTACGATGACGTAGAACTTTATATGCACCAGAATTTGTAACTAACTTGTTCAAAATTGTATATGGTCATCCGATATTGAATATATATTGTATATGGTCATCCGATATTGAATATATATTGTATATTCCTCTTGAATTCTTTTTGGTTCTAATTTCAAATTTGTTTGAAATTGTACATTCATATGCATGTATGTATACAGTACCGTAGAATATGTGAAACTCCTTCAAAATTAAAACCCAAAAGAAATAAAATAATACAAATTAAAAAGAAACCAGATTTAGGGGGAGGGGGGCTAAACCTAAACCCTGCGGAGGCCTTTAGTCGCGGTTGGCCGGAAGAACCGCGACTAAAGGTCCTCCGCCCTGGCGTCGCCTGCGGCCCACGTGGACGGGCCTTTAGTCGCGGTTCGTAAGGAACCGCGACTAAAGGGGGGGGCCTTTAGTCGCGCTACTTTGGTCGCGGTTGCGCCACCGCGACTAATGGCAGTTGCCAACCGCGACCAAAGCCCCTTTTTCCACCAGTGACTCTTTCCAGGATTTTAACTACAGGGATGTGTCTGCTAGCACTGTTTAATCTACCGGGCTCATGCAGAAAACTTTTTATTGTGACATTGCGTTCTCATGATGCAAGTAGATGCGTACTAGGGCATAAGCTTCGGACACTTTTTAATAGAACACGAGTAATGTTATACAGTAAGTTGTTTGTTCCGGCCATGTATGAATTTAATTTTTGGGCTAAGGATTTGGTGGTCATCAGTTGGTTTACATGGATTGGAAAATGTATTGATTTGTTTGCTTGGCTAACAATATCTGATCCCCCCCTGTCGGCAGACACACGTTGAAAACATGGCTCCACTCTGAAGATTCTGTGGCCGCTGTTGTCCAAACAAACGATTGGAGGAATTGACATGAATATAAATTATATATCTTACATTGGCTTACTACTGAATATATATGCAGATGCGTCTCTCCATCTAAGAAGATATTGGTTCCTAGAATAACTAGCGAGGTTATATCTTCCATGCCTTCTACTGATTACATGCAGAGGTGACTCACCATCTTAGTACATGCTTTTCCTTAAATTTGAGATCTACAATAGACTCATCCATAATCAAGTAAGTGGTTCTTACAAAATTGAATTGACGAGACAACAATACATTATGTGCTCGATAGTTCAGAGAATTCAATGCTATTTAGCAAAATAAAGTGGCCGCTAAGAATAACCCAAACTTTGTTTCTTTTATATGTGTAATTCTTATGCCTTTTGGTTGGCTGGCATTGTCTAAACTTACCTTTCGGTCAGGCACTCTTCATATATACGGCTCTACTATTAGAATCGATATCTGTACTGAGCTTACATCTTGCATGCCTTAGACAACAATATTGCTGCCTAAAATTATAGACCTATCATATAGCTAGTCATCCATTATCAAGTATGTGTTTCTTTCACAAACTTGAATTCCCGACAATGGAGTACATTGTCCGCCGGATGTTACACACAATTTTGTGACATATAGCAAAATAAAGCGCCTTCGTAAGGATATACTCCCTCCTGCCCATTTTATGTTGTGCATAATTTTCCGTGCAAGTTAAACTGTGCAAACTTTGACCAAAAACATAGATAATAATACAAAGATCTATCATGTCAAATGCATATAATATGAAAATATATTTCATAACAATTCTAAAAATATTATTATTTTGTTGTATATGTTTATATTTGTATCAATATAGATGATTAAACTTTACGAAGTTTGACTTTGACTAAAGCTTGTATGCAACTTATTTTGGGCAGGAGGGAGTACCCATCTTCATTTTTTTACATGCATCGATAAATATCATGATAGTTTCTGTTGGTTGATATTATCTAAACTTCTGTGTCACCCAGGACTTCTATTAAATATGTCTCAACCTCTTTACGTGACGAAAAGGATGTGCACGTTGTTGCTGAAACAAATGAATGGAATCGACATCAACTCCAATTCTACCTACCGAGGTTAGGTACTAGATGACTTTGCAACTGAATATATGCAAAGGTTTTTATCCATCGTAGAAGATATTGATGTCTAAGCTTCACAATTTTTAATTTCCAAGAATGCAATAAATTATTTACAAGATGGTTTAAAGAAATCTATGTTGTGTGACAAAATAAATGGGGTGTAAGAAAATTACCAAATCATTATTTTTTGCTATAAATACTATTAAATGATTTGTTTATATAATTAACATACTTTTAGTAGATGGATTAAATTTTATATCTTATATATTTACTAATTGGAGACTCCCTAGGAGGCACCATGGTTAATCCTGCCTGTTATAAAATTTTAACCATCCGATCAGCCAAGGATAGATTAATATCCATCCGATGATACCCGCTCTGTCTCTTCAACCACGTGAAGAAAGGAAGAGAAAATATCTTTTTTTTTGAAAAGGGGGAAAAATCGCCCCAGCTTCTGCATCCAAAGGATGCACACGGCTTTTTATTAGATTATTCATGAAGCCTTACAAGAAACAATACAAAAGATCACTCTCGAAGCAACCTAACTATACCTACAGTAGGATGTATAGGGTGACAATACACCAACTCACATCATCCAAACTAAATGCCTTCCCAAACCGCCCAATAGCAGGTGAGAAGCACATCCAGTCAAGCATACTCTCAGCGCACGCCAACGCCCACGCCACAGGAGTTGCTTCCGCCGTCTTCCTCGACTCCATCTTCAAGAGAGATAATCGCATTAACCTTGCAAGACCTGCCGTCGATGCCACCATGACGCCAGACGGCTCCACCATCCACTCCACCAACATCCGCCAACATCCAGCAGCTGCTCAAAAAACGATGCCCCAAGAGGTAGAACGACGCAGAGCGCGCCGCCATCGTCCGATCCGGGAGACCCGGACCTAGGGTTTCCCCCGGAGCAGCACGAGTGAGAGACCGCAGACTGCGACGACGATGCCTTCAAGAAGGTAGCGGCGTGACACGTCGCCATCGTCCGCCAACCGAGGTCGGAGCACGGTTTTCACCGGCAGCCGCGCATCCCAAACCCGCCGAGTGTAGTGCCAAGACGGGCAAAGATGATGCCTTCGACAAGGTAACGACGTCGCCCGACGCCGCCATCATCCGCCAAGACCGAGGTCGAGGCTCAGTTTTCACCGGGCCGCCATGACACCCCGGACTAGATCTCACCGCCACCCTGCCGCCCACACGGCCAGGGCCACGGGCCACCGCTCGCCGCGAAGAACACGGCACCGCTGCCACCATCCGGAGCCGCCGCTCCGGCGTCCAGGGCCCCCACCGAGACCACCACCAGCAGCCCCTCCAGCACCGAAGCCCGCCGCCACCGAGCCGCCAGATCCCGAGAGCCACCCGCCGCCACGGACGGAGGAGCGGCTGCCGGAGTCGCCGACCAAGGGGGAGACGCGTCGGGGGTGGAGAGCGTCGCCGGGCAGCGGCCTCAGCCCCGGCAAGCCCAGCCTGGCCACCTTCCTCCATGCGGCTGTGCTTGGCGCCGGGGACCGCAGCCGAGGGCCAAATCCCCGCCGCCCCCTTCACCGGCGCCGCGGCCTTTGGCCGGCAGCACCTCGAGGGGCGACGAGGAGGGAGAGAGGGGGGAGGGCGGACGGGGCGGCGGCGGCTAGGGTTTGCCCCTCCCGGTCGCCAGGAGGAGCGACGCGAGAGGGGTACGTTTTCTATCTCTTCTTCAATTTACTCGGAAGAGAAAATATCTAATGGTTGCTTCTTGCCTCATGGCACCTTCCACTAGAAACGGGATCTCCATCCTTTCTCCAACTCTGGCATCAATTTCTGGCGGCGCGCATGTTATCGGCCGGCGGGCCGGCATGATGTAAATCACGGTGACAACCTGCAGCTGTCATATATTGAAGAATATGCATGGGTAGTTTTTCCTATTTGCTTGCCCTAGCAAGTATATATGACACGAAGAATTCAATCCCAATCCAATTTCTGGCGGCGCGCATATGGATCGGCCGGCCGGCATGCTGTACCGAGTATTCTACATCACGGTAATATCGTCCAGTCGAGTTATATTGAAAAATCTGCATGAGTACCTTCTCCTATTTGCTTACTCTAACAAATATGACCTGATAAATTTAACCTCAATCCAACAGATTTGCCCAATAACCACATTACTTAGACTGATCGAGGTTTCTACACAAAGGATGTTGCGGGACTGTTGTGGATGACATTCTCACAGCTCGCCCACAATCTTCCCGAGCCGGACAACTTAAACGAAAACAGAAGTATCTCCCTTCAACACAACTCGAGATCTCTTAGAGATGGCCAAGGGCCTCCTCAATATCTATCGTCCAGGGCTTGAAATCAATTGGTCTGTTAGAGGATGATTGTTGAAGTCTAAAGTACATTGAGTAGCCATCAACGTCAAGGAGGCTGCAGAGCGGATGAACTACAATACTACACTCTTGATCCAGTCCACAGGCAAGTAAACCCTCATCCTTCAAATCCCCTGTTCTATCTTACAATTCGTTTAATTTAGAAACAAATCCTCTGATATAGGATGAAAATGTATATTAGCTTTGTAGGTCTAAGCTGCAGTACGCCAGTCGCCAATAATAATCCTGAAGGGATTATGAGCGAAGGAAGGGAATGAGTTATGATCTGGATTGTCTCAAGGCCCTACCAAATTCTTGCAAAATGGATAAGTTCCCTGTATCAACAAACTCAAACGCCCCAAAACAGGTTTCATCTCACTGATGTTTGCACGAGATTTGCAGGTGTTCTGGGTCATCTTCTGATATTTGTTAATTGAAGTGTTAGCTCATTAAATTAGTTTATGCCTTCTATCATCTACAGATTAATATCTAGAGATGTGTGAACCAACCTAATCATTATTTTTCCCTATTGCAAGGATTTAGTATCTTCATCTTGGATTTTTATACGATTTTAGCAAACACCAAATGAAGTATTGCCTAACTATTTATCACCGTAAAATTGGTTTTGCTTTGCAGATACAACTCACATGATCTCCATTTCTATAGGTATGGTCTTAATATATCTTTTCTTGGCAAATACACGTAGAGATTCATCCTTGCTCTGGATATGGGAGACATAGTGAGGTATTGATAAGCTCTGGGTGCTGCATAGTTTTCCTAAACATTACATATAACTAGAGTGTTTTAAGTTTGTTAACTAATGGTCTCCATCTCTGTAGGCCAGTATTGGTACTTCTAGGAATGTCATCATCGTGTAGTTAATTTGAGACAATCTTTCATCCGTTTTCAATGAAAATGTTCATGGTGATCTGTTGGAACGTCTTTAAAATTATATATTTCTATTGCACTTCAAAACCGCTGACTGCATTATTGAGTTATCAACTTTTACTCAGTTTCTATATGATACTAGGACGTTATAATAACAGCATGCGACTTTTGGCCCAGTTTTCATTCACTTACTAGATGAATTGGATTAAGAAAACTAGAATGAAATAAAATAATTTTAGTTTCTCCTTTCTTGACCTGCTTTACTATTAAATGATCAATTGGATTTCATGTAGCATGGAGACGATGGCATATATAGTCATATACACATCTTCTAATTGAAATGCCATAATCAAACAGAAGCAAGTTATCTTCCTATTAATTTATGTATGGTCATTTGCAGATTTTTCTTTGCACTTGAAAAACTGCACGAGGTACCTCAGAGAAGCTGAATCTATTTCCCTTCCCCAGTTTTCCTCACATGGCGTCCATGTTGCGCAGAACTATTTGTTAGTGTTAAACTGGGGTTTTCAGATCAAAATTATCAACAGTTCAGTTTTTTTTTTGGAATTTGCAGTTATTATTACTTTAGTTAATCTCCATAATCTTGCAAACAAGACTGATAATGACATTATGATGTCTTATATGTGCTGCAACACATATTATTAATCTTTTGCATACCAAAAAAAGGAAATGTCCTTTAAAATTTGGGCACATATCTTGGTGGAGACTTTTACATTTGTATTCAATCCTGGCAACGATGAGCAAAAATACCGTTTATACAATATGCATTTTTCTTAAATATACTCCTTCATTAGTCGTACATATGACGCGGAGGGTATTTTCTTCTGCTTTAACATGCTATACATATGCACACATTTTATTATTTATTATATACACCCAAAGAATTTATGTTGAGAATTTAATATTAAAATGTTTTACAAATTGTAACAATACACTGAACATTGCTACGGAGTTCACATTCAAAAATGTTTCGTAAATAAAATATAATTGAAATGACACATAAAAACTATGTAGCCCGTGCGATGCACGGGTTGATGACTAGTACTAAGAATGTGCATCGATTACTCCGGCTTGAATAAGCATTGTCCGAAGGATCCGTTTCCCCTACCGCGCATTGACCAAGTCATTAATTCGACGATAGGGGTGGAACTTCTGTGTTTTCTTGACGCATATTCCGGGTATCACCAGATCCGGATGAAGAAGTCCGACCAAAAGGCGACCTCGTTCATCACCCCTTTTGGCACTTACTGCTATGTTACCATGCCTTTTGGTTTGAAAGACGCAGGTGCCACCTACCAACGTACGATGCAGTGGTGCTTGAAGGACCTAATTGGCCGGAACGTAGACGCATACGTCGACGACATCGGGGTCATGACCCGGAAAGGATCCGACTTGATCAACGATCTCACAGAAACCTTTGAGAACCTCCGATGGTACAAGATGATGTTAAATCCGCTGAAGTGCGTCTTTGGCGTTCCAGCCGGAAAACTCCTTGGCTTCATCGTCTCTAACAGGGGAATTGAAGTTAACCCGGAGAAAATCAAGGAAATCCTATGCATCAAAAGCTCAACTTGTCTTAAAGATGTGCAACGACTAACTGGTTGTGTTGCAGCAATCAGTAGGTTTGTTAGCCGTCTTGGCGAGAAGGCGCTACCTCTGTACAAACTGCTAAAGAAAACAGACAAATTTGTCTGGGACGACGCAGCAGATGCAGCACTCCAAGGGTTGAAGGAAATACTCACCTCCCCACCTATCCTAGCAGCTCCGGAAGAGTCAGAGCCCATGCTCCTTTACCTGGCAGCTACCAACAGAGTCATCAGTCTCGTCATCGTGGTGGAGCGAAAGGAAGAAGGTCACGAGTATGGAGTCCAAAGGCCAGTCTATTACATTAGCGAGGTACTGACGGAATCCAAACAAAGATATCCTCACTTTCAAAAGCTAGCATACGGAGTATTCCTAGGTAGCAGGAAGCTGAGGCACTACTTCCAAGAGCACCCTGTAACAGTCGTGAGCAAGGCTCCGCTGTCTACGATACTCAACAACACTGACGCAACAGAACGCACAACAAAATGGGGCATTGAATTATCTGCCTTCGACATCAACTACAAAGCCAGGACTGCGATCAAGTCCCAGATCTTGGCAGATTTCGTCGCGGATTGGACAGAGGCTCCGGATGCAAATCTGGAGCCGGAACAAGAAACATGGGTTAGGCACTTCGATGGATCCAAGCAACATCAAGGCCCAGGAGCCGGAGTCACCCTGAAGTCCCCTACCGGAGAAGAACTGCAGTACGTTCTGCAGATTCACTTCGAAGCTACAAACAATATGGCGGAATACGAGGCTCTACTACACGGTCTGCGCATTGCTAAGGAAATTGGGATCAAGCACATCATTTGCTGCGGAGATTCTGACCTGGTGGCACAACAAGTAGCCGGAACCTGGAACGCCAGAAACTCCGTCATGGCGGCTTATAGAGACGAAGTTGACGAGATCGCCAAATGCTTCCTTGGATACGAAGTCAAGTACGTCAGGAGAGACGATAACACATCGACAGACATGCTATCCAAGCTCGGATCCGGCAGGAGACCAATTCCGCCTGGTATTTTCCTGGATATCTACGGATACCCTCGGTGAAGGGAGCTAACCCGGAAAACCCAGACGTGGCCGTATCTCCGGCTAGGGAAGTGATGGCTATCATTCCGGCCTGGACACAGCCTTTCCTAGACTACCTCATCGATCAGAAGTTGCCAGAGGACGAGGTCCTCGCACGACAGATCATCAGAAGAGCACGGTCTTACACAATCGTTGACGGACAGCTCTACAAACGAAGCGCAACTGGGGTGTTTCTCAAATGCGTCTCCAATCAAGATGGTATTGAAATCCTCAGGGAGATCCATGCAGGGGATTGCGAGCACTATGCCGCCCCCAGGTCCCTCGTTGCGAAAGCCTTCCGGCTCGGGTTCTACTGGCTCACAGCTAAAGAAGACGCTGATAAACTGGTAAAAACTTGCCGAGGTTGTCAGTACTACGCTACTCAACCAAATGCTCTAGCCCAAGAGCTGAAGACCATCCCTATCACCTGGCCGTTCGCGGTCTGGGGGCTCGATATGGTTGGAAAGCTAAAGAAATCATCTCCTGGCGGTTTTGAATACCTCCTGGTCGCTGTTGACAAGTTCAGCAAGTGGATCGAGGCAAAGCCAGTGACAAAAGCCGATGGTGCTACGGCACTAATATTTGTTTGCAGCCTCGTGACGAGATTCGGCATCCCACACAGCATAATCACAGATAATGGCACGAACTTCGCACAAGGAGAATTGAAGGATTATTGCTATGACGTAGGAATCCGGCTTGACCTCGCATCTGTGGCTCATCCACAATCCAATGGTCAGGTCGAAAGAGCCAATGGCCTCATACTATCCGGAATTAAACCACGCCTTGAAGAACCGCTGCGACGCGCAGCCGGAGCTTGGGCTGAGGAGTTGGACTCTATTTTGTGGAGTTTACAAACAACCCCAAACAGGTCAACCGGATTTACCCCGTTCTTCCTGGTATACGGATCCGAAGCCGTGCTCCCCTCCGACATCATCCACGATTCACCACGAGTTTCCGCCTACAATGAAGAAACTGTTGACGAGGCCAGACAACTATCTGTGGACCTGATCGAAGAAGCTCGGAATCTAGCTGACCAACGTTCCACCATCTACCAGCAGAAACTCCGACGCTATCACAGTCGTCGAGTTCGGAATCGCTCGTTCATGGCCGGAGACCTGGTCCTTCGCCTTCGCCAGTTGAAAGATCATAAGTTGCAATCTCCATTGGAAGGACCCTTTGTCGTTAGCAAAGTGCTTCACAACGGATCATACTACCTCGTCGATTTCCGAGAGTTAAAGGATAGACCTACCAACTGGTACCGGAAACGCAAGCGAGAGGATCCGGATGACATATACGATGAAACAGAACGTCCCTGGAACATTGCACAACTACGTCCTTTCCACACTTAGCAAAATTTTAGAATTACATACCCTGTAATAGTTATACATGATCAATGAAATAAAGCATACGGTTCACTCTTTGAGTCTTTTACCTCCTTTACTTATTCATTTTTAGATCGTGTACATTTTCCGACTAAAACCGCAGAGCTGGATCTTTCCACCTAGGCGTGCATGCAAGTTGCGATTTTTAAAAATCGTCCTTTAGGACGTGAGCTTTAGTTTTCTGGCGGAAATGTTTTTTGTTGCAAACTCATGGATTCCTGGTAGCGACTTCCGGCACCAACACTGGGGGCTTGTTTCCGCGGTTATTGACGGATTGCCATTAGGCTTCGTCGCTGCTGGCGAGCGTCTCCGGCTAAAGGTTCTCCGGCTCGTGGAAGGTCAGATGAGCAAGCCGGAAAACATAAAACCAGCACTTGCTTTCCACAAACGAAACATGCAAATAAAATTCAAACGGATAGCAGGACCGCCCATGCATAAGTGTTTTGTCCCTAGCTACTTAAGAATTTATGTTATATTACAAACCCACTCCGGGGCCAAAATGATACATCAGTTTCATTGTTTGACAGGTTTCACTCGAAGGATTGATCCTCATCGGAAGCTATGTAGGCGGAGCCATCGCCGGAGTCGTCGTCGGAGCCCTCCTCGGAATGATCAGCGCTTGATCCGGAGCCTTCCTCGTCGCCTTCCTCAGCACCTTCTTCTTCATCCTCCGTGTCAGAGAATCCCTTGGGAAGATCGTTCTTGTTGTACCAGAACGAGTGGTTAACTCGTCCAACAAAGAGTCGATCATATCCCTGGGTCTCCGCGAGAATGGCTCTCATGTTGGTGCCCTTGGGAGTTCCACGCGCAACATCAGCAAACCTCATGGTTGCGAAATGCGCTTTGCACGTCGCCAAAACGAGGGAAGCAACTCCGCAGGCGGAGGATTCCTGCCAATCCTTGATGAGCTCCGGCACCTGCATCATCAGCTTGGACATGGTGTCGATCACCGTGGTCTTGGCTCTCTTCAGGGACAGCGATTTGGCGACTCCGCGACATGCCTCGAAGAGGTCATCAATTGAACTCCGCGCTTCATCATATGCTTCAGTCCTTTTGAGGGTTGAATCTTTGGTCCATTCGAAGCCAAGACTCGCTGCGAAAATCACGATCAGTTTCTTCCACGGACAAAGCAAAGTATGAGGAAGCCGGAGTTAAACAGAAAAGGTCCTTACGGAAAATCATATTGTCAATAGCTTCCGCCTCCGCCTCCTGACTCTTGTTCTTCGCCGCCAAGGTCTGGACCCTTTGTTGGCTCTTTTTAAGCTTATCAGCAAGTTCCGCCATGTCATGAGCATGTTTCTCCAAGAGTTCCTTCTTCTCTGTAGTTTCCTTCTCGGAGGATTCTTTCAGAAAGTTCTTGAGAGATTCATTCTCAGCCTCTAAATCTTGGATCTTGGCGGAAAGGGCGTCGATGGTGGGGCGCTTGGCAATTTCTTCTGTAAGGCGGAAATCCACACAAATCATACACTATGTTTTTTCATGATAAGACACGCGAGCAACCCGGAGTTCTTACCTTCGTAACTTTTTACGCGGGTCTCCAGAATTGATAAAGCTTTCTGGTTATTCTCGGCGTTCTGGCGCTGCCCTTCAATCTCTGTCATCTGCTCCAGCACATGGACGCGCAGATCTTCGTGCAGTTTCCGCGTGTTCTGAAAAGCAGACAGTTGTTAGCCGGAAATTCAAAATTCTGGGGGCTGGCGAGAAGTCTAAATCCTTAGATTGGGAAAATTCTAAATTTCCGCTAAGGTGCGCATTTAAAAGCATCAGCTCACACATGTTACTCGGAAAAATGTCCAAGCCAATGCTTGGGGGCTAGTGTTACCTGGCGCACGTTCTTGTGCTTGGCGAAGAAAATCTTGAGATCACTTTCGAGGTCATTCAGTTCCTGATCTTCCGTGTTCGCAGGCCCCCACACTTGTTCCATCATGGCGGAAATCTCCGCGTGGCGCTGTGAGAGGGGGACCTTTTGCAGAATCGGAAAGAGGTGAGGGTGAGTCTGGGGCGTGCCGGTTGTAGGATAACGTTGCATAGAAAACAAAAAATTTCCTACCGCGAACACGCAATCCAAGCCAAGATGCAATCTAGAAGATGGTAGCAACGAGGGGGTATCGAGTCTCACCCTTGAAGAGATTCCAAAGCCTACAAGATGAGGCTCTTGTTGCTGCGGTAGACGTTCACTTGCCGCTTGCAAAAGCGCGTAGAAGATCTTGATCACGATCGCTTCCGGCGCCACGAACGGGCAGCACCTCCGTACTCGGTTGTTAATGAAGACGACGTCCTTCTCCCCGTTCCAGCGGGCAGCGGAAGTAGTAGCTCCTCCTTGAATCCGGCAGCACGACGACGTGGTGGCGGTGGCGGTGGAGCTCTCCGGTGGAGCTTCGCTAAGCGTGCGGGAGAAGAGGAGGAGAGAGGGGGCGGCTAGGGTTTGGGAGAGGGGGTGGCCGGCCACCTAGGGGTGCGGCCAAGCTATGGGCTTGTGGTGGTCAGCCCCCTCTCCTATGCCCCTCATTATATAGGTGGAATCCCCAAGAGTTGTAGTCCAAGTCTTCGAATAAGACCCCAACACCAAAACTTCCCAAAGGTGGGAAACCTACTCAAGGAGGGAGTCCTACCCAAGGTGGGACTCCCACCTTTTCCTTAGGTGGGGTGGCCGGCCACCTCTAGGTGGAGCCCACCCGGGACTCCTCCTTTAGGGTTTGGCTGGCCAAGCTTGTGGAGTCCTTCCGGGACTCCACCTTCCATAGTGCGTTTCTTCCGGACTTTTCTAGAACCTTCTAGAACCTGCCATAAATGCACCGGATCATTTCCAAACTTGGAATATGACTTCCTATATATGAATCTTATTCTTCGGACCATTCCGGAACTCCTCGTGATGTCCGGGATCTCATCCGGGACTCCGAACAAATATTCGAACTCCATTCCATATTCAAGTTCTACCATTTCAACATCCAACTTTAAGTGTGTCACCCTACGGTTCGTGAACTATGTGGACATGGTTGAGTACTCACTCCGACCAATAACCAATAGCGGGATCCGGAGATCCATAATGGCTCCCACATATTCAACGATGACTTTAGTGATCGAATGAACCATTCACATACGATACCAATTCCCTTTGTCACGCGATATTTTACTTGTCCGAGGTTTGATCTTCGGTATCACTCTATACCTTGTTCAACCTCGTCTTCTGACAAGTACTCTTTACTCGTACCGTGGTATGTGGTCTCTTATGAACTTATTCATATGCTTGCAAGACATTAGACGACATTCCACCGAGAGGGCCCAGAGTATATCTACCCGTCATCGGGATGGACAAATCCCACTGTTGATCCATATGCCTCAACTCATACTTTCCGGATACTTAATCCCACCTTTATAACCACCCATTTACGCAGTGGCGTTTGATGTAATCAAAGTACCTTTCCGGTATAAGTGATTTACATGATCTCATGGTCATAAGGACTAGGTAACCATGTATCGAAAGCTTATAGCAAATAACTTAATGACGAGATCTTATGCTACGCTTAATTGGGTGTGTCCATTACATCATTCATATAATGATATAACCTTGTTATTAATAACATCCAATGTTCATGATTATGAAACTAATCATCCATTAATCAACAAGCTAGTTTAAGAGGCATACTAGGGACTTCTTGTTGTCTACATATCACACATGTACTAATGTTTCGGTTAATACAATTATAGCATGATATATAAACATTTATCATAAACATAAAGATATAAATAATAACCACTTTATTATTGCCTCTAGGGCATATCTCCTTCGATCTCCCACTTGCACTAGAGTCAATAATCTAGTTTACATTTGTAAAGATATAACACCTTGGCCTTATGGTGCTTTATCATGTATTGCTCACGGGAGAGATTTTTAGTCATCGGATCTGACACGCTCAGAAACGTATGTATTTTGTAATTCATTTGCGTCTCAACGCATCACTCATTTCCAAATGAGTTGGCATTAAATATGTTTGATCTTCTGGTGGAACCTTAATTCCACTGTCTGAAATATGTCACTTATATTGTCACACACAATATAGCTTCAAAGTTCTGACTCTGTCGGAACTACACCAAGTTCTCAAAGAACCTCTTGACTTAACATCCTTTGTCATTGTCAAAACAATGACATACTCTGCCTTCTTTTGTAGATTCCGTCACAATATTTAGAACTCTTCTAAATCTAGCATAGACAACTTCTAGCTCATTGTGCTACCTTTTAAACAACACTTAGTCTAATTTGAAATTGAAATTATATTTTATATGTGACAAAAACAATATCGGTGTAACACCTTACAATGATTTGTTTGTCATTTCTTCATACAAAAATATATATATATATATCCTTAGTTCTTCTAAAGTACTCAAGGATATTCTTACTGTTGTCCAATGATCATCATATGAATCATTCTGGTATATGCTCATAACACTTTATAGCACATGATATCTGATTGTGTACATATTATTCGTGATCTATAATCACTCATGTGTTTTTACTCATTGAGTGTCGGATACACTCAAGTCTTGTTAAACCTTCACATGACAAGAACATTTTCTTAATTTTTCTATATTGAACTACTTCAATATCCATCATATGTACTTTGACTTAAACTTATTTATGTGTTTCAATCTATCTTCATAGATCTTGACACTAAATTTGTTTCAGTCCATATCCTTTCATTGAAGTTAATTCTCAATGAAACCTTTTTAATCAAGTATATAATTACATCATTTATAACCAACTATATGTCACCTACATAAAGTATTATAAATGTGTCTTAGCGCTCCCACTTAATTTCTTGCAAATGCAAGCCTCTTCATCGTCTCCGATGAAATAAAAAACTCTTTGACTATTTCATCCGGTGAAGATTCCAACTCCGTGATACTTACTTCATCCAATTGAAGCTTGTATACCTATCTAGTATTCCACGGACCAGCAAAACTCTTGGTTGTATCTTGTATACATACTTCGTTAAGTAGTGTATTTTGCCATCCTACTAGCATATCTCATAAAAGAAATATGTAGTGATTACTAGAATAATCCACATAGACTATAAGCATTGCTACGAAAGATCTAATCTTATCGTATTCAATTCTTTGAACTTTGTCGTAAACAATTTTTTGATAAGTCAAGCTTTCTTCAAGGATATTTCATCCAAGTCTATCAATTTCATAGATCCATTTACTTTCATAAAGTATTCATCTATCTTGAATTTCATGGCGCATGGCCATTTTAACGGAGTCAGGGCCCATCATAACTTCTTTGTTTTGTAGTTGGTTTATCATTATTCAAAATCAATCCTTTGTTCACAAATCATTTATTTGATTACAAAGTAAACCATACCTACAAGGTTCAATATGTACTTCGATCTTCATGGCTAAAACACTTTGTAGTCATGGGTGCCATGATCGTCGTGGCCGCTTCCGAAACAAATTCCGATGCTGCGCTACTCTGATCATTATGCTCAGGTTCATAAACCTTATCAAATTATATTGTCCTCCCACTCAAATACTTCACTAGAAACAATTTCTCGGAAATAAGAAACATTGACAAACACTTTTGTCTTTGTCTCCTGGGAAGAATTCCCAATTAAATCTCTGGGATAACCAACAAAGACATTCATCCGATTTTGGTTGTAAACTCTTAGACCAAAATTTAAAGAAAGACTATTATGGTTTATGCCCATACCACAACTCGTATGGTGTCATTTCAATGGATCATGATGATGCTCTATTCAGTGTAAAAGCGGTAGTCACTAAAGCATAATCCACAAAAATATAATGGCGTCATAATATTTTATCTCATCATTAATCCAACAAGGTTTGGATACATATCTCGGATACTATATCATCATTATGATACTCCAAGAAATGTGAGTTGTAGAACAATTTCATAACTCTCTTAGATGTTCGCTAAAACTCGTAATTCAAATATTTCCACCATGATCCAATCATAGATATTTGATTTTTCTATTACGATGATTTCCACTTCATGCTGAGATTTATTTGAATCCTATTCAAATGTTTCAAACTTTTCCTTATTGAATATATCCACATATATACT
The DNA here is from genome assembly GCF_022539505.1 of Lolium rigidum. NCBI lineage: Eukaryota > Viridiplantae > Streptophyta > Magnoliopsida > Poales > Poaceae > Lolium > Lolium rigidum. Next base: position 11,537,523 of record NC_061513.1, read on the forward strand.
CAATTCATTGTTTGAAAGTTTTCATGAAGTAGAAGAATCTTCCGCACACAACTATGCCCAGTGAACCACATATATCATTATGTATGTTTTCACTAAGTTAGTTGCCCGTTCAACTCTTCGGCCTATGAACGGTATTTCAGTCATTACCTTTTAGAAAAGATTTTGCAAGTGCCAAACGATTCAACAAATCGAATGACTCCAAAAATCCATTTGCATGGAGTTCCTTCATGCGATCCTTTCTAACATGACCTAAATTGCGGTTCCACAAATAAGTGGAATTCAAATCATTTGCCTTATGGCATTTTAGCGTCAATGTTATGTATGTGTGTTTCACCATTAAGATTTATAATAACTTATCCATCGTACATGGAGTAATGTCATAATTTGAACAACTCATTGTTTTCATTTGACCAGAGCAAAATAACAATTATTAAGTTCTTTATTATAAATTCTAAGGGCTAGATAGAATGCCAACGACGAACATAATAACACTTTATTTTGTTCCAGACGTGCATTCCTATCATATTCCTTGTCAGTCACTTAGGCCATTGTATTCTTGTATTGCATTGTTTTGTATGACACTTCATACCAACCAATATAGTACTAATACCCAAGAATTTCATAGTGTGACTTAACTAGGAATACAACCATAACATGTATATCATTTATATACACCTGAGCTAGACTTTCTAGTCTTTTCTTTTCTTTTTGCCAAAATATCTTTTGCAGTTTCTCTATTAGCTTTCCTCATTATTCAGAAAACACTTCAACATCATTAACTTCTAGGTTTGTTGGTCAAATACCAATAACCTTGAGGTTCTTACTTTGAAGTTGATCATCATATGATAAGTGTTCCGGAATTCACTATTAGTAACCTTGTAATATGATGAACAATTTCACTCATAATTTTATCCATTGTATCATGATGACTTTCTGAGACCATGTCTGTACATGCTAGGCTCATAAAGTTTTAACCTTGGTATTCGCATGTGCAAATCTGGCTTGCACCCGTTGTATGCACACATAGAATCTATCACACCCGATCATCACGTGATGCTTCGATACGACGAGTCTTAGCAACGGTGCATACTAAGGATGATAACTTCATGGATATGCGAATATCGTTAGTGCCCTAATAGTTGGAGGATTGTGACGCCTGGCGTCTTCAACCTTCATACATTCCCATAAAACTTATGAGTTTATGTAGTCTCACCATATAATATTCTATCATCTTGCAATAAGGTCTTAGATATCTCATATATCTCATACCTTGATTATTTCTGAAAACTAAATTTTCAGCTCCTTACTTTTCAAACAAATTTGAACTTCAAGTTTGACGGAGACAAGATAACTTTAGGTACTAATTGAAACCATAGCTCTTTGAATCAAAAATGTGAGGTTTACTAAAAGTTTGCAATAGGACTTAATCATTTCTTGATTCATTAACAATACGGTACCAATCCGTAAAGTTTCTTATCAGATTTTAACAGTATTTCTATCTCAATAACAAGACTAGCGCATAGTAGAAAACGGATGCCAATACTACAAAAAATAATTCAAAATACTACTCGGACTATGTTTATGATAATTAGTTCATGTTCTAATCTTATTACTAATGAACTCCCACTTAATACAACATCCCTCATAGTTGTTAAGTGGTACACGATCCAAATCCACTACACCAAAACCGATCATCACGTGAGATGATGTAGCTTCAATGGTGAACATCAACATGTTGATCATATCATCCATATGACTCGTGTTCAACCTTTCGGTTTCCGTTGTCCCGAGGCCATGTCTGTACATGCTAGGCTCGTCAAGCAAACCCAAGTATTCCACGTGTGCAACATGGCTTACACCCGTTGTATATGAACGTTGAATCTATCACATCCGATCATCACGAGATGCTTCGAAACGACGAACTTTGGCAACGGTGCATACGAGGGGAGAACACTTTATTATCTTGATATTAATGTGAGGGATCATCTTATAATGCTACCGTCGCGATCTAAGCAAAATAAGATGCATTAAGGATTAACATCACATGCAATTCATATGTGATATGATATGGCCCTTTAGTCTTTGCGCCTTTCGATCTTCATCTCCAAAGCACGGACATGATCTCCATCATCAACGGGCATGATCTCCATCATCGTCGGCGTAGCGTCAAGGTTCATGGCGCCATCTTCATGGTTGTTCACCTCATGTAGCAACTATTACAACTACTTTGAAATACTACTCAACATGAAAATTTAAAGACAACCATAAGGCTCCTGCCGGTTGCCACAATACAATAATGATCATCTCATACATATTCATCATCGCATCATGGCCATATCACATCACCAAACCCTGCAAAAACAAGTTAGACGTCTCTAATTTGGTTTGCATATTTTACGTGGTTTAGGGTTTTCGAGTAAGATCTAATCTACCTACGAACATGAACCACAACGGTGATACTAGTGTTGTCAATAGAAGAGTAAATTGAATCTTCACTATAGTAGGAGAGACGGACACCCGCAAAGCCTCTTATGCAATACAAGTTGCATGTCGAACGAGGAGCAAGTCTCATGAACGCGGTCATGTAAAGTTAGCCCGAGCCGCTTCATCCCACTATGCCACAAAGATGCAAAGTACTCAAACTAAAGACAACAAGAGCATCAACGCCCACAAAACCATTGTATTCTACTCGTGCAACCATCTATGCATAGACACGGCTCTGATACCACTGTAGGATAACGTTGCTTAGAAAACAAAAATTTTCCTACCGCGAACACGCAATCCAAGCCAAGATGCAATCTAGAAGATGGTAGCAACGAGGGGGTATTGAGTCTCACCCTTGAAGAGATTCCAAAGCCTACAAGATGAGGCTCTTGTTGCTGCGGTAGACGTTCACTTGCCGCTTGCAAAAGCGCGTAGAAGATCTTGATCACGATCGCTTCCGGCGCCACGAACGGGCAGCACCTCCGTACTCGGTTGTTGATGAAGACGACGTCCTTCTCCCCGTTCCAGCGGGCAGCGGAAGTAGCAGCTCCTCCTTGAATCCGGCAGCACGACGACGTGGTGGCGGTGGCGGTGGAGATCTCCGGTGGAGCTTCGCTAAGCGTGCGGGAGAAGAGGAGGAGAGAGGGGCGGCTAGGGTTTGGGAGAGGGGGTGGCCGGCCACCTAGGGGTGCGGCCAAGCTATGGGCTTGTGGTGGTCAGCCCCCTCTCCTATGCCCCTCATTATATAGGTGGAATCCCCAAGAGTTGTAGTCCAAGTCTTCGAATAAGACCCCAACACCAAAACTTCCCAAAGGTGGGAAACCTACTCAAGGAGGGAGTCCTACCCAAGGTGGGACTCCCACCTTTTCCTTAGGTGGGGTGGCCGGCCACCTCTAGGTGGAGCCCACCTGGGACTCCTCCTTTAGGGTTTGGCTGGCCAAGCTTGTGGAGTCCTTCCGGGACTCCACCTTCCATAGTGCCTTTCTTCCGGACTTTTCTAGAACCTTCTAGAACCTGCCATAAATGCACCGGATCATTTCCAAACTTGGAATATGACTTCCTATATATGAATCTTATTCTCCGGACCATTCCGGAACTCCTCGTGATGTCCGGGATCTCATCCGGGACTCCGAACAAATATTCGAACTCCATTCCATATTCAAGTTCTACCATTTCAACATCCAACTTTAAGTGTGTCACCCTACGGTTCGTGAACTATGTGGACATGGTTGAGTACTCACTCCGACCAATAACCAATAGCGGGATCCGGAGATCCATAATGGCTCCCACATATTCAACGATGACTTTAGTGATCGAATGAACCATTCACATACGATACCAATTCCCTTTGTCACGCGATATTTTACTTGTCCGAGGTTTGATCTTCGGTATCACTCTATACCTTGTTCAACCTCGTCTTCTGACAAGTACTCTTTACTCGTACTGTGGTATGTGGTCTCTTATGAACTTATTCATATGCTTGCAAGACATTAGACGACATTCCACCGAGAGGGCCCAGAGTATATCTACCCATCATCGGGATGGACAAATCCCACTGTTGATCCATATGCCTCAACTCATACTTTCCGGATACTTAATCCCACCTTTATAACCACCCATTTACGCAGTGGCGTTTGATGTAATCAAAGTACCTTTCCGGTATAAGTGATTTACATGATCTCATGGTCATAAGGACTAGGTAACCATGTATCGAAAGCTTATAGCAAATAACTTAATGACGAGATCTTATGCTACGCTTAATTGGGTGTGTCCATTACATCATTCATATAATGATATAACCTTGTTATTAATAACATCCAATGTTCATGATTATGAAACTAATCATCCATTAATCAACAAGCTAGTTTAAGAGGCATACTAGGGACTTCTTGTTGTCTACATATCACACATGTACTAATGTTTCGGTTAATACAATTATAGCATGATATATAAACATTTATCATGAACATAAAGATATAAATAATAACCACTTTATTATTGCCTCTAGGGCATATCTCCTTCACCGGTGGCACGTTAGGGATAACTTTTTCTCAACTTCATCAGCTAGAGCTTCAGCTGAGGTAACAGTAGGCTGTTCAGGCGGAGGTGCGGACGAGGACGCGCCCTTGCCGAACTCTCGCCTTGGCCGGTTTCGGCAGTTGGTTCTTCCGGGAGGTCATCAAGGTTGATGACGTCCTTAGGATCCGGCTTGGCGGTGGAAGAGGCCTTGGGCGGAACCTCTACTTCCGGTGTGACGGGCACAGAAGCCGGAGATGGCTTCGCTTTCTTCTTGGGGATCTTGGGGGGCTGGCTTCCGGAGCTTTTGTTGCAAAATAAAAGAGGCATAACATTTAGCATATGCTGATTCACAGTAACAAAAGAATTTTAAGACGGAAACCAAGCGCTTACCCGGATGGTCTGAAAAATTGATGGATGTCGGGTTGAGCTCGGTTGCTGGTATCGATGAGTTTGAGGCGATTCTTCTCCGCCTCCGCTTTTCGGGTAGCCACGGTGCTAAGCACTTCACGGGCACGTTTAGCGGCTGGGCTGGAGGAAGCACCCCTTTTCCTCTTGGAGGGACACGGAGCTTCGGGAACTTCCGCGTCAGACGCGACCTCCGGGTCAGTGTTGCCCGCGTGAGGGACTCGGAGGAGAGTTCCGAGATCGTTCTCCTCAAGGGCCTCGAGCTAAGTTACCCAGCCAACACTTAGACGAATTTAGTAAAGACTGAAAGGGAGTCAACAGTTGAGTCAAGGAAACATACCGCGGTCCCGGAGCCGTTAGTGTGAATATCCTTGTTGCACACGTGAATCTTGACGTCACGTGGAATCTTGATCAGCACCCGGAGCCGCCTGTCCAAGGCGTCGGGGGAGAGGTTGTCTTTAGAGGCGCGCATGGTGTCATCGCGCCCCGTGTACTGGAATAGCAGGCGGTCCCGATGTTGTAGGGGCTGGATCCGCTTAGTAAACCAGGACATAGTAAGGTCCTTCCTCGACAAGCCTTCGTCCGTTAGCTTGCAGATCCGCCTGATCGCCCGAGTCAGTTGAGGTGACTCGGAGAGATGGGGACATTGAGTCCAGGGCGGAGTCTCGCTGGGGGGACCATCCTTGAAGTCTGGCAGCACCTTCGGGGAAGCCGGATCAGACACGTCCTTCAAGTAGAAGAAGTTGCCGGACCAGTACCGCACAGACTCATGACGATCTGTGTGCGGGTACACGCGCCCAGGGCGGAGCTTGAAGGTGATGCCAACGCAGGTGGCTAGCGTGGAAGTCTGTGAAACTTTCTCCTTCTTGACAGAGAAGTAGTACTGGAAGAGGGAAAGATCTGGGGTTATCCGGAGGTGGCCTTCACACAGCGTTGCATGGTTGCTGATGGCCAAGATACTGTTCGGAGCAATGTGGTGGGGTTGAAGCTCGTACGCCTTCAGGATTTCCGAGAAGAAATCGCTGGGCGGGAGAGAAAAGCCACGCTCAACGAGCGCCTTGGTCACCACCCACTCTCCGGCTTCGGGAGCAGGACATAGCTCACCTAGGATCGTACGCCAGGATCCAGGTTTCAGAAAACCCTCCGCCTCGAGGTTGCGGAGTTCGGTCTCCGTGGTGAAGCAGGGCCACCATTTCCCTTTAGCCTCGCTGTCTCGCTTGCGAGCCTTTGACTTCTTGGTGGCTGCTTCCTCCACCTTCTTCTCCATTTGTTCAGCACCCGCAGTTTCCTCCGGGTTAGCTGAAGATCCTCCGATGTTCTTGCCGGAGTCTTTTCGGGGCTCCAGGTGAACTGGGACGAGGGTAGGAGGGGCGGAGGAGATGGGAGTCGCCATGATCGGCTCAGACTAGGGAGGTGGAGTAGAAGAAGACATCTACAAAGAAAATGTGAGCTGGTTAAACTTAGCCGGATCCCATGTTAAAAACCCTAGTCATCCCTACCAACTACGACATGAAGGCAAAGCTTGAGGGCTCACCAGAATGGCTTCCACGGTGGTCGGGGTCGTCGGCGGCGAGGTTTCGCTGTGGTGGCTCGCTGGACTTAAGAACTCGAAGAACAGCACGCGGCAGCGATGGTGCTCCGGTGATCTTCCGGCGGACTCCGGTGCGGCGGAGGAGGAGCTCGGAGGCGGCGCTGTGCTGAGAGGTGAAAAGGGGGCGAATGGGGTGGTTTAGGGTTGAACGGCGGATATTTATAGGCCAAAGGGAAGAGATTCGTGCTTCGCATCCTGTGGTCGGAACGCAACGTCGCGTCGTTGGATGGTTGACACGTGTCGAAAACCATGAGCGGTAAAAATGGCTAAGGATAAGTTACCGCTCAAATCGCCCGAAAATGGCGCCAAGATTGGCGGAACCGTTTGAACCCTTCGTAGGTTCCGGGTGGCAGTTTGAAAAGCTGTGAATTCTTGTCCAAGCAGGGGAGTAACCCGGAGACATGTTGCAACGATACTGTCGATGGATGAAGTCCCGCGGGGTAAAGATATTTTCCGACCAAGAGTTGGGAAATAAAAAAAATATGAAGTTGGAGTTCTTCAAGTTTCCTATGTTACCAAGATTGCCGAAAAACGAGAAGCGTTAGCAAGGCGGAAACAAGAGGTGAATCTCGGAGAACTCTGGGGGCTACTGTTGTGGGTATACTTCATGGGTGTACCATCAACAGTGCCTAGATCCGGCAAGCTCGGGTGGCCCATAGACGGTGGTGTGGCATGAGGCCCATCGGGCGGCCCAGTTGCTGTTGATCATGAAGGATGAATTCCAGCCCAGGATAGGGAAGCCGGATCCCAACCGACCTTCGGAGGAAGCCGGATCCGTGAAGGCATATGAGGAACCCGGATCCAGTACGACGTAGATGGGAGGTGGATCCTTGACGTACACGGCAAGACATTGTACCGTAGTTAGGCAACCTGTAATCCGGCTAGGACTCTCCATGTAAACCCTAGATCCGTGCGCCTTTATAAGCCAGATCCCGGGAGCAATAGAGGCACAACCACAACTCATTGTAACAACGCGAAAGCGCCCAGATAATTCCAGACAAGCAGCAGTAGGCCTTGCCATCGTGCAGGTGTTCCGAAGCTGGGTAAATCGCGTACCACCGTCCCGTGTGCACTCCGCCCTATGGCCCCTACTTCTTCTCCCCCTCGTGAGGATCCCTCTTCCGAGGTACCGTCGAATAGGCAACGACAACTGCTGTCTTCACTATCTACTTCATGGACAGCATCATAGTCACTGTCTGAGCTCTCTCCACAATTTTCCTCAATTGGTGCCCTCACAACTGGCAGTTTCAGCGGTCTTCTTTGCTCTACATTCTCTTCTTCAATGAACATTTCTGAATTTGGTACGGTTTGGTGCTCAAGTTGATGCTCTAGTTGATGTTGCCCATGATCAACTTGATTCTCTACTTGATGTTGTACTTGCTCAAGTTGATGCTCTAGTTGATGTTGCCCATGATCAACTTGATTCTCTACTTGATGTTGTACTTTATCAACTTGATGCTCTTCTTGATGTTGCCCATGATCAACTGGATGCTGCCCCTGTCCAACTTCTAGGTGGTCAACTCCATTTTCTTCTTCAGAACTATCAAATGTGGCATTGTCTGGCATCCGTGCATAGATGTCAACGTAACCATCAGAAACTCTAGTCACATTCCTAGCCATTGAGATCACCATCGTATTGTCATCAAGACAACACAAGAAATTGAAAATTTTCTTCCTTTCAATTAGTCTCCAAGACAACCGTGTCGCCTGCAAATCTTTATCAGAAATACTCACATGATCAGACAAGTGTCTCTTCAGTTCTGACAGTGACAGGTTGGAAATTGGCACTATTGAACAACTACTCCTTCCACCTATGTGTTTCCACTCATTCTCAACATATTCCAACTTCCCACGACAATGAAATCAAACGCATAGACTCTCCATTCTACAAAAAGAGTAGAAATGCAAATTTTAGTAATATGCATAACACTCGAGAACTGCATAAGCACAACAGAGTAGGTACACCAACTGACATTACAAACAGTACCAGTATGTCATTGCAGTAACAGGAAGTAGTACAAGAAGCTACAAACTGAATGCACTGAATAATTGTAGAGCACAAACATTATACCATGGCAGTAATAGGAAGCAGTACCAGTACCAGGAAGTAAACCATGCTCAGGTAAATCTTACATGCCTTGACATCAATCATTTTCGATGAAACAAATGTACCGAACATTGTTCAACACCAGCTTATAAAGTCTGTCTTGTCTAATCTACTACACCAGCTTATAGATTTGTTGGTTAACTATGAAGCAACATCGGTGAGGGAATTCACTAATTAAGCAATCTTTGACAATAACTCGTACCGAGCATGCTCGATCGAGTGAAATAACATATAGCAACTACTTGACCTGTTCTGGTCCTCTAGTCTGAATGTACTTGATTTCAGTATGCATACTGGATTTCCCAATCGTTCTTTACAAATAGAGCATTACATCCATAATTTGTACTGCATATTATGTAGTGATATTTAGTCCAATAATCGAGTTAACTGAAACAGAAGTACCTGCACTTTGGTGGTCTCACTATGCATTTATATCTCAGAGCCCAATCCTCATGGTATCCCATTCACGGCATTCAACCATCCTGCTCCTTGCCCAACTATCAAAAAATGAGACCTTTTCAATTCAACCTCATAATGAAATTTCACCTCATAATTAACAGAAAAAGAAACAGAGATAATAACCCTAGAAACTACCCCTAATCCAACCAACGATTTGAATCGTAAATCAAACCATCTTTGAGCCGGTCCTCTTTGAATACTTCTAATCCGACCTCCAATACGTACTCCTTCACAGAAAGAGGGAAAGGCCTTTTTTTGGGGGGAAAGGATGGACGAACCTCGACTGGTTAGAGGCCGCCCTCGAGTCAGCAGACGGCGACGCCGATCATCAGAGCGAACGGTGGGGAGAGGAGCACAGCGGCACCGCGCGGCCAGGAAAGAGTAGCAGAGGAAAACTCGAGGAAAGACTAGAGAGAAGAAGGGGTGCGACTCAACCAGACCTACTCGGTGCGACTCAACCAGATGCCAGCGTGGACCAATATTGGTTTCCAAAACAGCTTAACCATTCAGAAACCACTATGAGGGGGTAATTTAACCGGTTTAGGAAACCTGAGGGGGTTTAAGTGCTCCACTTCATACATGGGGGGTTCTCCGTTCCAACCCTGAAACCTGGGGGGTATGTGGACTTCTTTCGTTTTTCTGGGAATATGGGGCTTCAGAATGCCCATGTTCTGGAAGACACGGGGACGTCCAGGATGTTAGATGTATATATCTGTCTATTGTAGTTTCCCCATATGTTAGGGGGCTTTCTGCATATGTGCACCTGTACATGTACTATATATTGTGGCCTTTGGCCCCCGTTAATACAACAAGCATATTGCCCTAACATGGTATCAGAGCCCCAGGTCTCGAGTTCAAATCCTGGCTTTCACAATTTATTCTAAAAAATCCCCGCAGCCTCCTGCCGTGTGTATCCGGCCTCCCGCTGCCTCTTTCCTACCTTGTGTATTCGGCCTTCCGCTGCCTCTTTGTCTCTCTACACGTGTTGACTTGTCTTCTCGTCTTCCCGTCACACGTGAGAGGGGTTGTTGACATGTACAAGTAGATTGCCTTTCCCTTTCCATCAGTTCGGACTTTTGGTTCAAGTGGCTAGTGCATGAAGCTTAACATGGTATCAGAGCAAAATTTGGTCCTCTAGTCCGTACGGCCGTCATTGAAGCTTGTTCCGGCCGACTCTCTCTCCTCCGGCCGCCGCAGCTCCGGCTGCTCCCCGTCCGCCGCCTCTTCTCCTCCTCCGGCCGCCCCTGGCCGGCTTGCCCTCGTGCGCCCCGCCCCCGTGCGCCTCCCTGCCGGCCACCTCTCTCTCCGGTCACCCCCGTACCCCCGGCCGCCCGCCGTCGCCAGCTCCCCCGGCTGCTTGCCGCCCGCCGACCGCCGCCAGCCGCTGGCCTCCGCCCGCCGTTCCGCACCTCCGCCGCCAGCTGCTCTCCTGGTCGCCTCGTCTTGTAGAGGCCTCTTCGTCCCGCAGCTATTCGACCTGATCTGAGTTGAGTCTGAAAAAAAAGAGCTATGTCTTCCTCATCGGGCTATGTTGCGATCCCTCGCTGCCCGGTGATCTTTGATGGCGCGAATTACCCTGATTTCGCTGCCTTCATGCGCGTCCACATGCGCGGTCTTCGTCTTTGGGGTGTGCTTTCTGGCGAGGTCTCCTGTCCGCCGCGCCCCGTTGCTCCTATGGTGCCTGTTGCACCGCCACCTGTTGCCCTTGCCCCTGATGCTACTCAGGAGGATAAGGATGCAGCCAAGAGTGCTGATGACACTGCTCTGGCTGATTATGACCGGAAGGTCCAGGACCACTCTACTGCCGTTGCGACTTACCAGCTGGATCTGACTGAGTACACTCAGTGGATAGATGAGGATGCTCGTGCTGCTGCTGTTCTCACCTCCAGTGTTCTTCCTCAGTATGCTGCTGAGTTTATGGGTCTTCCCACGCTGCTGCTCAGTGGGCTTTTCTTCGTCAGCGCTCTCAGCCGTCTGGGGATGCTCTTTACCTGTCTGTGGTCCACCAGGAGCATGCCCTTCAGCAGGGTGATTCTACTATTGATAAGTTCTACACTCAGAGTGCTGCTATTTGGCATCAACTTGATTCTCTCCGTACAGTTGTGTGTGCCACCTGTCCCTGCTGTCTAACTGTGCGCGCGGATCTGGAGTTCCAGCGCGTTTTTGAGTTCTTGTCGCGGCTCCGCAAGGAGTTTGAGCCGCGTCGTGCCCAGCTGCTTGCCCGTGGTCGTGTTCCGCTCTCTGAGGTACTTGCTGAGCTTCGTGCTGAGGAGACTCATCTTCGTGGAGCTGGCCTTCTTGAGGTTCCCTCTGTTCTTGCTGCTTGTGGCCCTCCTGTGCCGTCTGCTCGTGGACCTCCTATGCCGCCGGCTTCGTTGCGGTATCCGGCACAGCCGATACTCCCTACTCCTCCGTTCCAGGGCCATCGTCAGCCCCAGCAGCCTCGTGGTTCGACATCACTTCCTTGCACCTACTGTGGCAGGACTGGCCAAACTATCTCTACTTGCTGGAGCGGGATCCCAGCTTACGTCCGCCGCATCATACTCGTCGTCAGACTGGTTCTTCAGGATCTTCTGCTGTTGCGCTATCTAATCAGGACATTCTCCGTGGTCTTCGTGGTCTGCTCGCTGGTACAGGCTCTTCCTCGACGGGTATTGCTGGTTCTGTGCCTGGCGCTTCTGGCACCGCGCGACCACCACCTTCCACACAGTCAGGTACGTCATCCCCGTGGTATCTGGATTCTGGAGCTTCTTTTCATATGACCTCTACGTCTTCTATTCTTTTTGCTCTTCGCTCTCTTGTTTCTCCTGTTCGTGTTATCACGGCTGATGGTACCCCTCTTCCTGTTTCAAGTCGAGGCACCCTTTCTACTACCTCTTTCTCTGTTCCTGATGTTTCTCATGTTCCTAGTCTTAAGATGAACCTGTTTTCTGCTAGTCAGCTTACTGATTCTGGTTGTCGCGTCATTCTTGACACAGGCCCTGGTTGGAGCTGGCCCTCTCAACCTTGAGTCCCCGGGGCTCTGGGAGTTAGACTGGCTTCGCGTTCCTTCTGCTGACACTTCATCTGCCAGTTCTCCTGCGGTTGCTGCTTCGTTATCGGATCTTTTCAGCAGTGGCATCATCGGCTGGGTTACCTCTGTGGCTCATGTTTATCGTCATTAGTTCGTAGTGGTCTTCCGCGGTCTGTCTCAGGAGATGTGTCTTTGCATTCGTGTCAGGGTTGTAGGTTAGGCAAACAGATTCAGCTTCCCTATCCTACTAGTGCGTCTGTATCTCAGCGACCTTTTGATTTAGTTCATTCGGATGTTTGGGGTCCGGCTCCCATTCCTTGGAAAGGGGGTCATCGATACTATATTTTGTTTATTGATGATTTTTCACGGTACACCTGGTTGTTTCTTATGCACTCTCGCAGTGAGGTGCTCTCTATTTATCAGCGTTTTGCAGCCATGGTTCGTACTCAGTATTCCACGCCTATTCGTGTGTTTCGTGCTGATTCTGCAGGAGAGTATATCTCCCAGCACCTGCGTTGTGTTCTTGCTGAGCAGGGCACCCTTGCCCAGTTCTCGTGTCCCGGCGCCCATACTCAAATGGTGTCGCCGAGCGTAAGCATCGTCACATTCTTGAGACTACCCGTGCTATGATGATCGCCTCCTCTCTTCCGCCGCATTTATGGGCTGAGGTTGTCGCTACGTCGACTTACCTCATTAACATTTAGCCTTCTGATGCCTGATACGTCCAAAACGTATCTACTTTCCCGAACACTTTTGCTATTGTTTTGCCTCTAATTTGTGTATTTTGGATGCAACTAACACGGACTAACGCTCGTTTTCGTAGAACTGCTCGGTGTCTCGTTTTTGTGCAGTAAATCCAACTTTCGGGAAAAACCTCGGAATTTATGCAGAAGGCCCTATTTTCCCAGGAAACTAACGGAGCCGGAAGGGCAATTGAAGTGGAGGCCCGAGGGCCCCACACCATGGGGCGGCGCGGCCCGTGGGGGCCCGCGCCACCCCGTGGTGTGGCCCCCTCGGCCGGCCTCCGACGCCCTCCTTCGGACTACTTATTCGCCTCGACCTAAAAACGCCGGGGAGAAGTCGAAGTCGCCGTAAACCCTCCGGAACGCCGCCACATCGCGAAACTCCGTCGCGGGAGCCGAAGTCTCCGTTCCGGCACTCCGCCGGACGGGGAATTGGAGGAGATCATCACCGCCATCACCGCCAACGCCTCTACATCAACCAGCAATGTTTCCCCCATCCATGTGTGAGTAATTCCCCCGCTGTAGGCGAAGGGGATGGTAGGGATTGGATGAGATTGGTCATGTAATAGCATAAGATTGTTAGGGCATAGTGCCTAGTGTCCGTAGTTGGTACTTTGATGATATTGTTGCAACTTGTTATGCTTAATGCTTGTCACTAGGGCCCGAGTGCCATGATCTCAGATCTGAACATGTTATTGTTTCATCATGATATTCATTGTTTATGGTCTTACCTATAAGTTGTATACACATGTCGTTGTCCGGAACCGATGGCCCCGAAGTGACGAAATCGGGACAACCGGAGGGAATGGTAGTGATGTGAGGATCACATGTGTTCACGGAGTGTTAATGCTTTGCTCCGGTACTCTATTAAAAGGAGTACCTTAATATCCGATAGTTTCCCTTGAGGCCCAGCTGCCACCGGCTGGTAGGACAAAAGATGTTGTGCAAGTTTCTCATTGCGAGCACGCACGACTATATATGGAACACATGCCTATTGATTGCTTTGTACTTGGACACCGTTTTATTATTATCTCGCAAATGCCCTGCTATGATTGTTACATGAGTTTCTCTCATCCATGCAACGCCCGTCATCCGTCCCCGTGCCTACGTATTTTAATCCTGCTGTTTACTAAAATCACTACTCGCTGTCTTTGTTACTCTGCTCGCTGTTATTTCACTACTCGCTATCGCTATAAAACTGTTACTACTCGATAAACTCTTGCGAGCAAGTCCGTTTCCAGTGCAACTGAATTGACAACTCCGTTGTTAAGGCTTCCAAGTGTTCTTTGTCTCCCCTTGTGTCGAATCAATAAATTGGGTAATACTTCCCTCGAAGACTCGTTGCGATCCCCTATACTTGTGGGTCATCAAGACTATTTTCTCGGCGCCGTTGCCGGGGAGCATAGCTTTATTTGGAAGTTCACTTGGATTAATATTGTTCGCTGCAAATTCTCCATTATGGGTAAACCTCGCGATACTAAGATCGCCATATTACCATCCACTACAAGAAAAGGTACAATTCTGAGTACCTCCGCTACACTTGATTCACCATCTGTGATTGATAAACTTGTTTCACCGCCACATGCTTCGCATGCGGGTACATCTGCTGAATCTGAACACTCTCATAATATTGATAATGTTTCTGCTGTGCTTGATGATAGTGGTTCATTGGGATCTTTTCTAGATGCTACAATTGCTAGGTCTAGACAAATTGAAAATACTGAAACTCCTAATGCAACTACACCTGTTAGTTCACCTGAACTTGATTATTTTAGTGATGATCTTGAGGAAGATTATGTGGAGCTTGATGATGATTTTATTGAAAAATGCAATGCTACTACTGATGCAAGAAAAATTAAAAAGTTGCTTGCAGAAACATACTGTTAGATATAAACTGTCTCCTGATCCTAAATTTGCCACATCTCCTATAAACATTAGGGATAAAGATTATGATTTTTCTCTTGATCTATCTCATATAGCTATTGTTGAGAAAACACCCTTTTGTGGTACTGAAAAAGAAAGTGCTGTTGAACACATGACCGAGTTATCTACTTTGAGTAGCTTGTTTTCTGATGATGTTAAGAAGCGTACTTACTTTGTTGCTAAAATATTTCCATTCTCATTGAAGGATGACGCTAAAACTTGGTATAATAATTTGCCACCAAATTCTATTAAAAGTCCGAAAGAATTGCTTGCTGTTTTCTTCCGCAAATACTTTCCTGCTAGTGCTCAACATGCTGCTTTGCAGAGAGTTTATAATTTTGATCAGGGAGATGAGGAGAAATTGCCTGAGGCTTGGGCGAGATTTTGCTCTCTTATTAGAGCTTTGCCTGGACCATGATTTAGAAAAGCATGATTTACTTGATATATTTTATAGTGGACTAACCATTGAGTCTAGGGCATACCTGGATAGTTGTGCTGGTTGTGTTTTCAGGAAAAGAACTCCAGACGACGCTGAAGAATTATTGGCTAAAATAGGCCGGAATTATGATGATTGGAATACGCCTGAACCAGCTCCAACGCCAATAGTGAAGAAGAGGGGTTTAATTAAATTGAATGATGAAGATATGAGGGAAGCCAAGAAGTCTCTCAAGGAGAAAGGTATTAAATCTGAAGATGTGAAGAATCTACCTCCTATAGAAGACATATGTGAGATAATTCCCCCTTCATCCATGATCGAGGTAAACTCCCTTCAACGCTTTACTAGGGAAGATATTCCATATTCGAAACCTCCTGCACAATGCTTAGATGAGTTTGATAATTATATTGTTAAGCAAGAAAATTTTAATATGAGAGTAGAGAATCATCTAATGGAAAATTCTCAAGCTATTAGTCAATTGCATGATATTGTGGAGAGAACCTCCAATGATGTTAAGATGCTTGTTAAACATTTTCAAATGATTCAAACTCAAATTGATCAACTCACTAAAGTGCAAAATGACTTGTTAGGGAATAATTCTAAAGAGAAACATGCTTATGAAGTAACAACTAGAGGTGGTGTCTCTACCCAGGATCCTTTATATCCTGAAGGGCATCCCAAAAGAATTGAACAAAATTCTCAACGCATTGAACCTAGTGCTCATTCTAAGAAGAAAAAGAAAAAGAAACATAAAAATGTTGTAGAATCCTCTCGAACCTCGTTAATGATCCTAATAGTATTTCTATTTCGATGCTGAAACTGAAAGTGGTAATGAACATGATAATGATAAAGATAATGATAAAAATGATATTCCTGATAAATAAGAGGTTGAAGAAGAACCCGAAAAGCATGCTAAAAATAAAAAGTATACTAAAGAAGATTTTATTGCTGAGAAACATGGTAATGAAAGAGAACCTTGGGTGCAAAAGCAAATGCCTTTTCCTGCTAAGAAACTAAAATCAAAGGAAGAAGAACACTATAATAAATTTTGCGATTGGATGAAACCTTTATTCTTGCAAATCCCTTTGACTGATGCTATTAAATTGCCTCCTTATTCAAAGTATATGAAAGATATTGTTACTAACAAAAGGAAAATCCCCAATGAGGAAATTTCCACCATGCTTGCTAATTACTCTTTCAATGGCAAAATTCCAAAGAAGTTGGGCGACCCAGGTATACCTACTATTCATTGTTCTATCAAGAATAATTATGTTAAAACTGCTCTATGTGACTTGGGAGCCGGTGTTAGTGTTATGCCTTTTTCTCTTTATAAGAGACTTTACTTAGATAAGTTGATACCTACTGATATATCTTTGCAAATGGCTGATAAATCTACTCGCTGTTCCCGTTGGTATATGTGAGAATGTTCCTGTTCAAGTTACTACTAACCGCTTGATATTAACTGATTTTGTTGTATTGGAAATGCCTGAAGATGATAATATGTCTATTATTCTTGGGAGACCTTTTCTTAACACCGCAGGGGCTGTTATTGATTGCAACAAAGGAAAGGTTACTTTCAATGTTGATGATAGGGAGCATACCGTTTATTTTCCCAAGAGGATTGAGAAAGCGTGTGGAGTTAATACTATTTCTAATGTGAGAACTATCAAAGTGGGAACCATCGATTGTCCTATATATGAGCCTAAAGAAGAATATCAAACTCTCGTGATTGGATCCATATCAATACAATTCAAGGTAACATGATTGATTTGAGGTTTATTTCTTCTTATGCTATGTAAAATTTATTTGGTGGCAAGACTTGATCAACCTTGTTAACAAATACTTTTTATATGCATAGAGGAGGTAAACAACATCTCTTTCTTCCTCCACTTGCTCTAGTTGCTGTAGCACTTTTAATTTGCAAAGTTCTTTAGTTATTTGAAGATTTCAAAAAATTTCCTGGCCAGTAATAATAAACTAAATACCCAGAAATGTGCGTTTTTCAAAGTTTTCAAAAATTCACAAAAATTATACCGTTGGTCCTATTTTTCGACGAGGCACTAGGGAGCACCGAGAGGATGACCCGTGGGGCACCGGAGGGCGCCAGCACCACAGGCCGGCGCGGCCAAGGAGGTGGCCGCGCCACCATGTGGTGTGGGCTCCCCTCTGCCCCACTTTGTCATTTCTTTCGCCCAGAACAGTCTCTCTCCCGAAAAAACTCGTACCAAGTTCATCTCTCTCGCATTTTTGCTCCAGAACTCCAGATTTTTCGATCTCTTTGCTCAGCCCAGATTTCTGTCTGAAATTTGGCACATTTGCTCTTCGGTATGTGACTCCTCCACCCATCCAAGTAGAATTTCGTTTGGTTTAGTATATCTTTAATATTTTGCTGCTGTAGGTAACATGTTTAGTGAGCTTGCATGCTTGTTCTAAGTGGTAGAAACTAGTTTTGATGCATGATTAGTACTCTAGCAAGTTCCTATGGTAGTTTCCCTCGATTATATGTCACCAAATCAAATTTTTATATTGGTTGTTGAAATTTCAGAAAATGGAGTGGAATAGATATCACTTGAACCAGCAAGAATTGGAAGTCCAACAAGTTATGATAGTCAATCGTGAAGAGGGAGTATACCCCTCTTACTACCCGTGCGCGGATTTCATGAGAAGCGCAGGGATATTTGAAGATGTTCAAACTCTAATTTCTCGTGCAGGGCTGAGTGACTTTGTTGAAGGAGAGCCAAGACAATATGTAAAATTAACTATGGCTTTTGTGCAGGACTTCAAGTTTAATTGGTCGCGATCTAACCCCACGGTCCAGTATAAAATTTACAATAAGACTGTCAACTTGCCATTTAGTGCTTTTTGTGCAGCAATTAGAATACCGCAATGGGGGTCGTGCGAGAAGATAAGGGGATCGCCGCAAGAACTCTCGGATCTTTATAAGATGATTTGCGATGGAAGGAGTTTCTCAGGTGAAAGTGGTAAAATCACTAGTATTCAGCTCCCGGCTATCCGCTACTTTGCTTATTTTATTACCAAATGCGTTCTCGCCAAAAGGATTGGTGGTAAACTTTCTATCCCGGATTTGGCTTTTCTAGCTGCAGCACTGCAAAATAGTAGGTCTTATAATTTGGGGGCATTGATAGCCTATAGACTTGCTACTAACCATGAGAAAGGTGGAATTTGTGGAGGTCTCATCGCCTCCCGTTTACTAGCTTTGCATAATGTAGAACCTCATCATTTTGATATTCCGTTCCCCATAGAAAAACTTGACATAGCCTCTATGATTAAACATGAATTTGTTTCAGATTCCTCCAACTTGGGTAACCTGTATTATAAGATGATATTTTATAAGAAAGTTTGGAGAATAACTAAGAAAACTGAGAAATTAGTAAGATTGCCTGCGCCTGTTCTGTCTAACCTTGATTCCAGGGGAGATTGGTCGGTCACAGAAGGCGCACTGGATGCACACATAGAGAGAGGAGGCCATCATGCAAGAGACGACATAGAGGTCGAGGAGCACCTCGACTCATCATCCGATGCAGCAAGTTCCTCGCATCAACATGGTGGATATGCGGAGCCTCCACGCTTTTCTTCTGCGCAGGAGCTTTACTATGACTACTCCATGGACTACCCACCGGCGAGGAACAACGACCCTCGTTGGGGTTGAACTCCACTTAGGCCAAAAGCCTAAGCTTGGGGGGAGGTATACCGGCATCACTCATTCTTTGCATATTATGATTGCTGGATACTTGTACATACTTGTTTTGTTCGTTTGAGTGGTTTTCTAATGAGAGGAAGATGATATTTGGGAAAGTGCTGCCTGAAAACAGATTCTGGAACGTTACCGTAAAAATTCTTAAAAATAGCCAGAACGTCATTTTGAGCTGCCAATTTTTGTGCAGGTTCCCCAGGTTGTTATCTAACTTTCATTAGTTGAACACTTTTCGATCTGAGCAACGTAAGATTTTTGTAAAAATCGATTTCTGTACTGCTGTCAGGTTTTGGCAGATTTCTGCCATCTCGTTTTTCTGTGTTTCTTTTAGTTTGTTATTTCTTATTTTTGTTTTGTTTCCTTCCCAAAACACAAAAAGACCAAAAATATTTCTGTTGTTTCTCTTCACCATTTGTTTGCTTTGTTTTCTTGCATTTGTTTCACTTTATTTGCTATTGCTAGTTTGCTATAAGAAAACCCAAAAAGATTTTGCTTTGTTTATTTGTTTCCTTTTGTTCTTGTCTCTAATTTGAAAATACCAAAAATATTTGCTGTTCTTCTTTGGTCTGTAAAGTTCTTTATGAGTTCAATGGTCTTCGGTGGCTGGAGCATGGTTTTCATTTCATATTATCCAAGCTACACAAGTGAAAAGGCAATAATGACGATCTACGACAATCTGATTGTGGTGAGAGGCTGGTATGAACTCTATTTGTTTTCATTTTTGTACATATACTCATCCATGTGAGCATGCTTAGTTGGTTCATGTGAGGTATATGTTATTTGAGAAAGTCTAGTAGTTTATGATCTCTCATGTTTAGCTCCAATCTATTAATATGAGTAGCATGTCATGGATGTTTGCTTGCATTGTTTTATTCATAAGTAAGTATGGCATTGTGGTATCCTCCTCTGAATAATTCATTAATATCGACTTGGCACATGCTCACGCATGCATATGACTGAACAAAAAGTCAATTAAGCCTCGATGATCTATATTGCTTCAGAGTTCTTGTATCACTTTTATGCCTCCGTTAATTTATTTTGCCGCAAGCATGATTATGACAGTTACTGCTCTCTTGATTTGTCGCTCCCTAGTCTTTTGCTAGCCTTCACTTGTACTGAGCGGGAACGCTGCTCGTGCTTCCAAACACCTGAAAACCAAGTTGTTCCAAAAGTGTCCACCATAAATACCTATGCATGGCATTTCAAACCATTCCAAGTAAATTCTCATGCGCTACCTTTAAAACCTTCAAAATGCTTCTTAATTTGTGTTTATGTTTCATAGCTCATGAGGAAGTATGTGGTGTTTAGCTTTCAACCTTGTCATTTACTTTTGACGGACTCTCATACGGACTAGTGGCACATCCGCTTATCCAATAATTTTGCAAAAAGAGCTGGCAATGGGATTCCCAGTCCCGAATTAATTAAACTTAAATAGACACTCCTCCATGGTTTGTGATTGTTGGACGGCACCCGAGGATTCGGTTAGCCATGGCTTGTGTAAGCAAAGGTTGGGGGGAGTGTCATCATCCTAATAAGACTAAAATAAAAAGGCACTCCTTCATGGTATGAGATTGTTGGCAGGCACCCGAGGATTCGGTTAGCCATGGTTTGTGAAAGAAAGGTTGGAAGGAGTGCCAAATAAATATGCAATAATTCATGGGAGCCGCTCTTGAAAGTCCGGTTGGCGAGGTAGTTAGTGTACCCATTACCATTCGTTGACAACAACAAACACCTCTCAAAATAATTTTACTCCTGATTTATAAAAATGAAAAGCTCTAGCGCATGTTAATCCCCTGCTTCCCTCTGCGAAGGGTCAATCTTTTACTTTTATGTTGTGTCTCCATTATTTCTTTGAGCACTATCTTGAGAGCACAACCTGTCATTCTTAGTATAATATGCTTGTCTCAAAATATGATTGATTGTGGTATAACTTTGATGCATTTATCTTTTGACAATCACTACCTCTAGTCTTTCTATGAACTCCGGAGGTGCCCGGGCATTTATGTTTTGCCAATCAAATACGGGCAAGCGAGATACCACTTTATCATACTCTCTTATGAACATTGCAATCCTGCTTATATACATGATTCATGATGCTTATTATTAATTGTTGGTACCTCTCCATGATTGACATAGTCTGTTAGATGATCTTATTTGCATGTATCTCATTATGAACTACTTAAGTATTAGCCATAGCATGAGAATATATACATCATATGAGCAAATGTGTTCGTGAAAGTTCTTTTATCGCTCAGTTGTTAACTGAATTGCTTGAGGACAAGCAATAAGCTAAGCTTGGGGGGAGTTGATACGTCCAAAACGTATCTACTTTCCCGAACACTTTTGCTATTGTTTTGCCTCTAATTTGTGTATTTTGGATGCAACTAACACGGACTAACGCTGTTTTCGGCGAACTGCTCTCGGTGTCTCATTTTTGTGCAGAAATCCAACTTTCGGGAAAAACCTCGGAATTTATGCGAGAAGGCCCTATTTTCCCAGGAAACTAACGGAGCCAGAAGGGCAATTGAAGTGGAGGCCCGAGGGCCCCACACCATGGGGCGGCGCGGCCCAGGGGGGGCCCGCGCCACCCTGTGGTGTGGCCCCCTCGGCCGGCCTCCGACGCCCTCCTTCGGACTACTTATTCGCCTCGACCTAAAAACGCCAGGGGAGAAGTCGAAGTCGCCAGAAACCCTCCAGAACGCCGCCACATCGCGAAACTCCGTCGCGGGAGCCGAAGTCTCCGTTCCGGCACTCCGCCGGACGGGAATTGGAGGAGATCATCACCGCCATCACCGCCAACGCCTCTACATCAACCAGCAATGTTTCCCCCATCCATGTGTGAGTAATTCCCCCGCTGTAGGCGAAGGGGATGGTAGGGATTGGATGAGATTGGTCATGTAATAGCATAAGATTGTTAGGGCATAGTGCCTAGTGTCCGTAGTTGGTACTTTGATGATATTGTTGCAACTTGTTATGCTTAATGCTTGTCACTAGGGCCCGAGTGCCATGATCTCAGATCTGAACATGTTATTGTTTCATCATGATATTCATTGTTTATGGTCTTACCTATAAGTTGTATACACATGTCGTCTGTCCGGAACCGATGGCCCCGAAGTGACGAAATCGGGACAACCGGAGGGAATGGTAGTGATGTGAGGATCACATGTGTTCACGGAGTGTTAATGCTTTGCTCCGGTACTCTATTAAAAGGAGTACCTTAATATCCAGATAGTTTCCCTTGAGGCCCTGGCTGCCACCGGCTGGTAGGACAAAAGATGTTGTGCAAGTTTCTCATTGCGAGCACGCACGACTATATATGGAACACATGCCTATTGATTGCTTTGTACTTGGACACCGTTTTATTATTATCTCGCAAATGCCCTGCTATGATTGTTACATGAGTTTCTCTCATCCATGCAACGCCCGTCATCCGTCCCCGTGCCTACGGTATTTTAATCCTGCTTGTTTACTAAAATCACTACTACTGTCTTTGTTACTCTGTCGTTGTTATTTCACTACTGCTATCGCTATAAAGCTGTTACTACTTGATAAACTCTTGCGAGCAAGTCCGTTTCCAGGTGCAACTGAATTGACAACTCCGTTGTTAAGGCTTCCAAGTGTTCTTTGTCTCCCCTTGTGTCGAATCAATAAATTGGGTAATACTTCCCTCGAAGACTGTTGCGATCCCCTATACTTGTGGGTCATCAATGCCCTTTAAGGTGGCATTCCTCTCGAGCGTCTTTCTGGTCGCTCTCCCGATTACTCCACTCTTCGCTTATTTGGTTGCGTTTGCTATGTTCTTCTCCCTCCTCGTGACCACACCAAACTGACCGCTCAGTCTGTTGAGTGTGTTTTTCTCGGATACAGTGATGAGCATAAGGGCTATCGCTGCTGGGACCCTGTTGGTCGTCGGATGCGCATCTCTCGTGATGTCACGTTTGATGAGACGCGTCCCTTTTATCCTCGTCCCACCTCGGGTACTTACCCGGTGGATGATATCTCTTTTCTTCTTTTTCCGGATGCACCCCCTGCTATCCCGTCTCCTCCCCCTCCTAGTTCTGATGCGCCCCCTTCGGCGCCATCCTCTCCTCCATCTAGTCCACCTAGTACTCCTCGTTCTCCGGTTTCGGATCCTTCTGATGCTGTCCCTTCTTCCTCTTCTTCTGATGAGTTGTCCTCCGCTGATGACCTTCCCCCTTCACGGCCTATTCGTCAGCGTCGTGCTCCAGCTCGTTACTCTCCTAGTCAGGATGGTCTCTCTGTCGTTTCCGAGCCGAGTTCTTATCGGGATGCCTAGCGTCATCCTGAATGGCAGCTTGCCATGGCTGAGGAGATCGCCGCGCTTAAGCGCACTGGCACTTGGGATCTTGTTTCTCCCCCTTCTGGTGTTCGTCCTATCACGTGTAAGTGGGTCTATAAAATTAAGACTCGCTCTGATGGATCTCTTGAGTGCTATAAAGCGCGTCTTGTGGCTCGTGGTTTTCAGAAGGAGCACGGCCGTGACTATGATGAGACTTTTGTCCCTGTGCCTCATATGACTACTGTGCGTACCCTTCTTGATGTTGCTTCTGTTCGCCGCTGGTCTGTCTCCCAGCTTGATGTTCAGAATGCTTTTCTTAATGGCGAGTTGAGTGAGGAGGTTTACATGCAGCCTTCTCCTGGGTATTCTGTTCCCGATGGGATGGTTTGTCGTCTTCGACGTTCTCTCTATGGTCTCAAACAGGCCCCTCGTGCCTGGTTTGAGCGCTTCGCCTCTGTGGTGACTGCTGCTGGTTTCTATCCTAGTCTTCATGATCCAGCACTTTTCGTTCACACTTCTCCTCGTGGACGTACTCTTCTTCTTCTCTATGTTGATGATATGATCATTACGGTGATGATCCTGAGTATATTGCCTTCGTCAAGGCTCGTCTTCGGGATCGGTTTCTTATGACTGATCTTGGTCCTCTTCGCTATTTTCTTGGCATTGAGGTTTCCTCCACTTCTGATGGCTTTTCTATCTCTCAGGAAAAGTACATTCAGGATCTTCTTGCTCGTGCTTCTCTTGGGGATGAGCGCATGATACTCCTATGGAGCTTAATGTTAAGTTTCGTCCTACTGATGGTGATCCTCTTCCTGATCCCACCCGTTATCGCCATCTTGTTGGGAGTCTTGTGTATCTTGCTGTCACTCGTGCTGATATTTCTTATCCTGTTCATATTCTGAGTCAGTTTGTCTCAGCTCCTACCACTGTTCACTATAGTCATCTCCTCCGTGTTCTTCGTTACCTTCGCGGCACGATCACTCGTCGCCTTTTCTTTCCCCATTCCAGCACTCTCCAGCTCCAGTGCTATTCAGATGCTACGTGGGCGAGTGATCCTACGGATCGTCGTTCACTTTCTGCTTACTGTGTGTTTCTTGGTGGTTCGCTTGTTGCTTGGAAGACGAAGAAACAGGTCGCGGTTTCCCGTTCGAGTTTTGAGGCGGAGTTGCCGTCTATGGCTTTGTTGATTGCTGAGGTGACTTGGTTATTGTGGTTGCTTGCAGATTTTGGGGTCTCTGTTACGACACCCACCCACTTTTGTCTGACAGTACAGGTGATATCAGTATTGCACGTGATCCGGTCAAGCATGAGCTGACCAAGCATATTGGTGTTGATGCTTTTTACACACGTGCTCAGGTGCAGGATGATGTTGTTGCGGTTTATTATGTGCCTTCAGATTTGCAGTTGGCGGATTTCTTTACGAAGGCACGGACTCGAGCGCGAGCATGATTTCTTCCTCTCCAAACTCGGTGTTGTGGATCCACCATGAGTTTGAGGGGGGTGTTAGATGTATATATCTGTCTATTGTAGTTTCCCCATATTTTAGGGGGCTTTCTGCATATGTGCACCTGTACATCTACTATATATTGTGGCCTTTGACCCCCTGGTAATACAACAAGCATATTGCCCTAACACGGGATAGGGAAGAAGGAAATTTTCTGGATTGGTCAAAGCGGTGGGAGGAGCGGAAAAAAGGCTTGCGAGTAGGCCGAAGCGAGCCAACGGGCTGACCTGAACAGAAGGAGAAAAAAATATAGACGAACCGGTAGGCAGGACATGCGCCAGGCGTACAGATGCAGGTGGACAGGTCCACGGAACAGCCTGCTTTGGCTGCGTGAGCCGCGTGTGCAAAATGCAGGATAAGGGCATCTCCAATGCAGAGACCCAAACGGACATCGTTTTTCATCCGTTTGGGTCGTGCGACGGACACACGGATATCGCGCGGACGCGCACACACGTCCGCCTCCACTTTTATTCCCCAACGCCACAGACGACCCAAACCGAAGCCCTCTTTCGCTGAAGAGCTTGTGCCGTCGACGAGGACGGGCCGGGGCTAGCGGCTCTCCGTGAGGCTGGGGCCGGGGCTGGCGGCGCTCCGCAGCTGCGTGGCGGGCGAGGCCGGCGACGGCGCGGGCATGGCGAGGCTGGCGACGGCGCAGCCGTGGCGGGCGAGCCCGGCGCGAGCCCCTCGACGGCGCGGCGTGGCGCGGCTAGGCGACGGCGCGGCCATGGCGCGGCTAGGCGAGGCCGGCGAGGGCAGGGCGTGCGTGGCGAGCCCCTCGACGGCGCGGCCATGGCGAGGCGCGCGAGTCCTGCGCGGCCAGAGAGGCGCGGCCAGGACCTCCGCCATCCGCTCCCTCCCGCTGCCCCGTTCTCCTCAGCGCGGCTGGCCCCTGCAGAGGCGGCCCGAGGTGCGGCGCGGCCTGGCCCTGCCGGCGCCCGCGGGGGCGTGAACGCGCGCGGCGGCGTGGGTTGCGACACGGTCGGTGTGCAGGAGCTCGGCCTCCGCCCCCGCCCTGGCGCGCACGGTCAGCTCTGGCCCCGCCTGTGGCCAGCCTCTGCCGCTCGTTTCCGTTGCTGCTCGCGGCCGTGTACCAGCAAGATCTTCTCCGACGTCCGCAGCGCGCCCCAGCCGGCCATGGTCACTCTCCTACTCCGCCGGGCATCAAAATCTCCTTCGCCTGCGTGCGCTGCCAAGCTCTCTGCCACGCCGGACGCGCGAGCTCGTTCATCACAGGCTACTCGCCTCCTAGGTCGACCTCTGTCTTCACCCTGTCTCCGTCATGGTCTCCATCAACCAGAGCAGGAACTTCTACGACGCTGATGTAATTCAAGAACGGCGCGTTCCAATCCTTTCCGTGAACTGCAACATAGCTCAGCTGGTTCGTTCCAATCCTTTCCGCCCGCCAGCCTCGAGCTCGCGCAGCAAAGCTCCGCCGCGTCCTCCTCACCCCACCTCTCCTCCGTCGGCAGCAGCTGCAGCTGGGCGGCCTCCTCGGCGCTGCCTGGCCCCTGCAGCGGCGGCCCGAGGCCCGGTGCGGTCTGCCCCTGCAGCGGACGGCCATCAGCGAGGCCTGCATCGCCGGCCATGCCCAGCACCACCGCCAGGCTCAGTGTGCCCCGTTTCGGCCGCGGCGACCTCCGGCATGGACGAAAAAAAAGGGGTCATTTTTAGCGGGGAGCCTCCACGCGAGCTCGACGTCGGCGGTTGGCCGGCGAGCCCTATTCCGGTAGGGAGCAAAGCCAACATCTATGGCAGAAAACGAAAGAGAAGGACAGAGGAGAGAGAAGGCTGTGGGAGTCTGGGTGGATTAATTGGTGTGGGAGGACAAGCGCGGATGACCAGAAATGCCCGCACGCGTCCGGCTCGCCCCAAATTGCTCCCAAATTTGGTCCGGCTTTAGGTCGTGCCGGACAGTACAGCAGTCCGTTTTTAATATGGGTCCTGTTATCTGAACTTTGTAATCTCGTCGTCAGTTTCGTCAGTTATAGGGTGTTAGCTGAATTTCGTTTCTTCAGTAGATAGGCACGAGCCGCGCCTGTGCGTGCGAGTGCAGCCACGACGTGCACGTTTGCATCGTGGAGTCTTTCCTGTTTTGTAGCATCGTGACCCAGCACGATCGGCCTCGTGGGATGGCGCGAGTCAACCGCATTGAGCACCTAGATAGGGTCACCGTTTCCCTTCTGTTATGAATAAGAGGAATACAACGAGAGAAAAGCCGTAAGGTTTTACGCGGCACAAATCCTGTGTTGATCTTCTTCCTCTAGCCATTCTTTGCTTCTTGGTTTACGGGCGAGAAAGCCGACAAGTGGTATCGAGCCTCGTTCGCGAGGTTCCTGGATCGCCATGGCTGGGAGCAACGATGGGGACGAAGCTGGGAAGAAGAAGGGTACGAGCAGGTCGCCCGCACGATCAACCTCACGCCCGCCCGCGGACGCGTCGGCATCGCGGGAACGGGGATGCAGCATCGCCAGGCGTGGTGGCAACGACATCGTCGTCCACGAGCGGGTGATCCAGCCCGTTGGCGGTGGTGGCGGCGTCGTCTACCCCACGCTGACGGCGACGAACTACATCGAGTGGGCCCTGGTGATGAAGATTAATCTACGGGCCCAAGGTCTGCGGGAGGCCGTATCCGGCATGGGCGAGCCGGGTGAGCGCGAGGACATGGCGGCGCTGGCCGCGCTCATCCGAGCGGCGCCTCCGGAGATGGTGCCGGTCCTTGCTTGTCAAGGAATCGGCGAACGAGGCGTGGGAGGCAATCAAGATGATGCGCATGGGCGTCGATCGGGTGCGCGAGGCGACGGCGCAGGCGCCTGCGGAGGGAGTTCGAACAGATCTCCTTCGAGAACGGCGAATCCCTCGATTCGTTCGGCATGCGCATCACGGGGATCGTCAACAACCTCCGCACCCTGGGTGATTCCGTGCAAGAGGTACGTGTTGTGCGAGAAAATCCTGCGGGAGGTGCCGAGCGACTACAAGCAGATCGTCGTCTCAATCGAGACGATGCTCGACATCTCCAAGATGTCCGTCGAGGAGCTCATCGGCAGACTACGGTCTGCCATGGAGCGATGCGGCAACGACACCTCGAACGCCGCTGGAGGTCAGGTACTTCTCACGGAGGAGGAGTGGATCGCCCGATCCAAGCGGCGGGAGCACGGACAGGGATCTAGCTCCAACGGCGGCAGAAAGGGCAAGAACCGCGGCAAGCAGAACGGAAAGGGCGGCGGCGAGCGCGACATGTCGCACGTCAAGTGCTACAACTGCAACAAGTACGCCGGCCACTTCTCCAGGGACTGCAAGGAGCCTCGCCGCGAGCGCAAGGGCGCGTCAACCTTGCACAAGATGAGGAGAAGGAGGAGGAAGCGGCTGGCTGATGGCACGTCTTGGTGAAATCACGGTGACTCACCGGGAAGCCACGCATGTGGAGCACGTCCTCCTCAATGAGAAGCGGTCACGGGCCTCGGCCACGATGGAGGCCGGCCGGCTGCGACACCGCGTGGTTCCTGGACTCCGGCGCCGGTAACCACATGTGCGGGAGACGTGAGGTCTTCTCCGAGCTCGACACCAGCGTGCATGGCTTCGTCAAGCTCGGCGACGACAGCTCGGTGCGGATCGAAGGGCGAGGGACAATCCTCTTCACCCGCAAGAACGGTGAGCACCTTACCCTGTCCGAGGGTGTATTACATCCCAAGGCTTTGCGGCGGCATCGTCTCGGCCGGGGCAGCTGGACGAGGTGGGCTACGACACTCACATCCGGCATGGATGGCTTCGGCTGCGAGATCCCGATGGACGCCTGCTCGCGCGCATCCCGCGGAACCGAGGCGGGCTCTACATCATCCACCTCACCGCAGCACGGCCGGTGTGCCTTGCCGCACATGGTGGTGAGGACTCGTGGCGGTGGCACGCGCGCTACGGCCACATGCACTTCGACGCGCTCCGACGCCTCGCCGGCGCGGGCATGGTGCACGGGCTCCCTCTTCTCGACGAGGTCGAGCGCACGTGCGACGCCTCGCCTCGCAGGGAAGCACAAACGTGCACCGTTCCCCGACAAGCCATCAATCGCGCCGACGAGCCGCTTGGGTTGGTACACGCGGACCTCGCGGGCCGATCGATCCACCCACACCCAGGAGGCAAGCGTTACTTTCTTCCGCTTGTGGATGATCATAGCAGGTTCATGTGGCTGCACCTGCTCGCCACGAAGGACCAAGCCTCTGCGGCAATCAAGAAGTTCCGGGCCGCCGCGGAGACTTGAGAGCGGCCGGAAGGCTGAGGATGCTGCGCACGGATCGAGGTGGCGAGTTCACGTCGAGGGAGCTTGGGGACTACTTCGCTGATGCGGGCGTGCAGCGACAGCGACGGCGCCATACACACCACGAGCGAGAATGGCGTAGTCGAAAGACGAAACCAAGCTGTCGTGGGGATGGCGCGGCTGTCTGTCGAAGGCCGAGGCGTTCTCGCGAGGTTTTGGGGAGAAGCCGTCACGACGGCGGTATATCTCCTCAACCGGGGAACGACCAAGAGCGTGGTGGCCAAGACACCACACGAGGCTTGGTGCGGACGACGCCCAAGCGTGCAGCACCTGCGTGTCTTTGGCTGTGTGACTCACGTGAAGAACACACGGCCAAATCTCAAGAAGCTGGACGACAGGAGCACCCCGATGGTGCTGTTTGGCTACGAGCCAGGCACCGCCGCGTACCGTGTCTACGACCCCTCCTCAGGCAAGGTGATGGTCTCCCGCGACGTTGTCTTCGACGAAGACGCCGCGTGGGACCGGGCGAGCACGGAGCGAGGCGAGATGGAGGCCACGATCACGTTCAACGTCGAGCACTTCGTCTTACCTCATGCGGGTGGCGAGGCAGGTCAGAACACGACGCGCCCGGAGCGCGCTCCGGACATGCCCACGCCGAGCGGGACGCGCTCCGGCGCGAGCCGTCGCCGCCAAGCAACGCTCCCGGCATGGCGTCACCAAGTACGCCTGCGACGCCAGCCGCACCATCTCCGCCGCAAGTGGAGCTGGTCTCTCCGCCCGACGAACGCGTCGCAGCCGTCCCCCGGCGAGGAAGCACCTCGCCGCTATCGCACCTTGGAGGATCTCTTCGATGCGACGGAGGAGGTTGAGGCGGTGCATGATGACGTCCGTCTCCCGACGGGCGATGAGCCGATCAGCCACGTCGATGCAATGGAGGAGACGGGCTGGCGTGAAGCAATGGCGGAGGAGCTGGCCAGCATCGAGGAGAACGGAACATGGGAGATGACGTCTCTCCCGCCGGGACACCGCGCCATTGGACTCAAATGGGTATTTAAGCTCAAGCGAGATGCCAATGGCGAGGTGGTGAAGCACAAGGCACGGCTGGTGGCGAAGGGGTACGTGCAGCGACGGGGGTGGACTTCGAGGAAGTGTTCGCTCCTGTCGCACGAATGGAGACGGTGCGCATGCTACTTGCACTCGCTGCTCACCATGGATGGCCAGTCCATCACATGGACGTGAAGACTGCCTTCCTCAACGGAGAGCTCATCGAGGAAGTCTACGTTGAGCAGCCACCGAGGTACGTCCTCGCCGGCGAAGAACGGAAAGTCTATCGCCTACATCGAGCCTTGTACGGACTGCGCCAGGCACCTAGAGCACCGGAACGCGAAGCTTGACTCCAGCCTCCGTTCACCGGGCTTCAAGCGATGCCGGGCGGAGCACGCAGTCTACCACCGTGGAGTTGGCAAGGAGCAGCTCCTCGTAGGAGTGTATGTTGACGATCCGATCATCTCGGGTGCGTCACAGGAGGAGATGGACAAATTCAAAGCCGAGATGACCAAGCTGTTCGGGATATCTGATCCGGGGAGGCTCGGTTTCTATCCGGGAATGGAGGTGCAGCAGCGAGACGGCCAGATCATGCTGCGCCGGGCGTCGTACGCAAGAAAGCTGCTGCAGCGCGGCTGGGATGGAGGACCGCAATCCCTGCGCCATCCCAATGGAACCTCGTCCGAAGTTGAGCAAGGATGGGAGTGGTGAGCTCGTTGATCCAAGCTGAATATCGCAGCATTGTGGGCGGTCCGAGGTACACGGTGCACACCAGGGCCAGACATCACGTTTGCTGTTGGATATGTCAGTCGATTCATGGAGTCACCCACGTCGGAGCACCTCGCCGCGGTGAAGCACTTGCTCAGGTATATCGCGGGAACACTTAACCTCGGAGTCACCTATCAGAGAGGCCACGGTGCACTGGAGCTGTTGGGTTACAGTGACGCCGATCACGCTGGTGACATCAACGATCGGAAGAGCACAACTGGCATGATTTTCTTCCTTGGGCAAAGTCCTGTCAGTTGGCAATCACTGAAGCAAAAGGTGGTGGCAGCTTCTTCTTGCGAGGCGGAGTACATCGCTGCCTCCACCACGGCATGTCAGGGCATCTGGCTCAGCAGGCTACTTGGGGAGTTGCAGAACCAGAAGCCACGAGCGTCGAAGCTGTTGGTTGACAACAAATCGGCGATTCATCTCATCAAGAACCCTGTGTTTCACGACCGCACGAAGCATATTGACACCAGGTATCATCTGATTCGAGATTATGTTGAGAAGGATGTGCTTGAGGTCGATTATATCTGCACAGCGGCACAGCTCGCTGATCTCATGACAAAGGCTCTTGGACGTGTTCGTTTTCTGGAGCTGAGGAGCAGGATCGGTGTTGCTGAAATAAAGTGAAGCGACGACAAGATTAAGGGGGTGATTTGTTATCTGAACTTTGTAATCTCGTCGTCAGTTTCGTCAGTTATAGGGTGTTAGCTGAATTTCGTTTCTTCAGTAGATAGGCACGAGCCGCGCCTGTGCGTGCGAGTGCAGCCACGACGTGCACGTTTGCATCGTGGAGTCTTTCCTGTTTTGTAGCATCGTGACCCAGCACGATCGGCCTTGTGGGATGGCGCGAGTCAACCGCATTGAGCACCTAGATAGGGTCACCGTTTCCCTTCTGTTATGAATAAGAGGAATACAACGAGAGAAAAGCCGCACTACAACAGAACCCCTCCTACAACAACGCATTTATCTGTATCTAAATTCCAATTCTGGCGTTGCTAGAGTCTCTACCAACGGATAATGATGCGTTGCATTTTTGGGTGTTGCTAGGGTACAATGCAACACATATAGGTCCGTTGGTAACAGGGGCGTTGCTAGGCAGCAACATATAGAAATAAGGGTGGACAACATTTACATGCGTTGGTGCTTGCATTACCGATTGAATTGATGACACCTATGATACTAATTTTCTTAGTTATAGATATTGCAAACGGTGGTCCACACATAGCATTCGTATTTCTTTTTGGCAATTATCTCGAATTAGGTCCAAGCAATGCTTTCAAGACATACGTGAAGTGAGAAAAATCAATATTACTATATTTATAGAGAAGAGAAACATATTATATATATTATATAGTGAAATAAATTCATAGGATTACAAGGGGAACACCATACACGTGGTACATATATCAATATTATGTTTATAACATAACTTTCCTCCTATGAGATAACTAAAGACGCAGAGATTTGATGTAAATTATCCAGCAGCAACAACATTGTCCTCCTTCAATTCGACTTGTCACCGATGTCATCATCCATTTATCTTTTGAATCTACAAGAAAAGGCAAAATTGTTCTTCTGCCTTGTAATGTACAGTTTGGTATCCGAATATATAGCAGTCCTTCCTGACCTTTGGCCCTGCAAAAATAAGTTCAATTTCATGATCAACGTGGCAAAAACCAAGGTTCCTTGCTGATCTCAGGAGCATCTCAATGAATAATAATGCCACTATATATAAGAACACAACTCGGCACAATTATAGACCATCCACTAGACCAAAAGCTGTAGTAGTTTCTAATAGAAATTTCAAGATTTCAACAACCACAGGAATTCTTATGCTTTTAGGCATCTTTCAACATTTTCATCAGAGTAACTAGTTTCTTATTATTAGAGACTCGAAATATACAGGACTGTTAACTATAGTAGCAACAATCACTCTCAAAAAAAAAATTCAAGATATCCAGACTTACCATGGAAAATTATATGGAAGAAACACAACACATAAGGCTAAAATTCTGTTGCATAAAGAGTTGGAGAAAACAGGATATGAGGGGCACTTACATGGGGCAGCAGTGAAAATGGTATCATTTAGACAACATCAAGACTTACTGACCTGACTGCGTAGTTCCTTTACCAATTGAACTGCAGATGACAACAATATAAAAGTAAATCAAATCAGCAATCAATATTGGTATCAAGGACCGCATGACAAGAAGATAAGAAGCGCAATTTGCAGCTAGTTATAAACTCTTGCGCCATGCGTTGCAGGCGGGAGTCAGCATACAATATCTCATATAAGTGGCATTGAGTTGCAAATTAAATTACAGTCTAGATAAAATAAACAAAAATGTAGAAGATGGCGGTATCCTAACAGATATATGAGTCTGGCAGTGAGTAACTAGATGCCCAAGATTAGTACTGCATGTGAAGTGAGAAGAGGCAGACCAACCTGACAGGATATTTGGTTTGCACTTTACAGTTTTGCCGAGATATCATGCAGCAAGGAATAAAATTCATTGAGAGCTTTGGAGTTGTTCCCACGCATCTCCACAAAAACCTTCTTATTATTCTAAGTTTCCATTGCATTGTTTTGATAGTTAGGTCTGAACAACATGTGTGCCTGAAAAAAAAGACTGCACAAACATACCTCTTTTAACCATACTTGCTAATAACTGTTGTCGGGTTTCAGTCAAGTAAGGAAAATTTTGAATATAATATCTGCCAGAGCTTCAAATCTTCAGCCTGCTCCACCTTAAGCGTTAGTTTTTATTATGGCCTTTGAATTAACAGTGAGGTTCATACCAAGGAACTACCACAGTAAGAGTAGGCATATTTCCTGCACACAAATGTTAGAATCTTCTTTCTTATGAAGTATTCCTGCATGTAGAAGCAAACAATATAACAGAGAAATTATTAATCTACAGTCAAGACATACTAAGAACTGCTCTCGCTTCATTCTCACGGCCAATCTACAAATATGTGATTTCATGAAGACCATCGCTGCAACAACAACAAGTGTACTCTGTTCAATAGAGGATTCACGAATAAGATTGCAGGTTATGAGTAGCGATGAGTACTAGGACTCTGGGAGACTAGGAGCCGAACGGACCTCGTTTGCATCTGGGCATGTCCCCACAGAAGACCCACTAGTCGCAGCAGACGTCCCCATCACGTCACATGGCCCTGCTGTGGGCGGCGGATGCCTGGCAGTGGTCGTAGGCACCGTGGCCGCCAGGACCCAGATTTTGACGGCTCGACGCGCTGAAGGCCACCGCTACGACCGGGCTCCGCGGCAGTGCATTGACCTGCGTGACCTTGGGGAAGGAGATGTAGGGGAGGGCGAAGGCGGCGACTAGTAGGAGAGCAATGGTGATGAAGTGGCCGCCGCGCCGGGCGTCGAATGGCCTGCAGATGGGAATCCATAGAGGAACTAGGGTTAACTTGTATTGGGGGAGAAGATGGATCGGGATTTGGAAGTTATTTTTAGATCGGGGAATCGAGAGGTGGGCTAGGGGGCTGCAGGGGTGAGGGACGGGCACGGCTTATAGAAGACATAGAACGACTTTGACGTGGGGACGTGGGACTGTAAATTCTAGATACACATACGACCATCGTTGCAAGATATGTGTTGCACTAGCCCTATTCGTGTTGTAGTGCCGTAAGGTTTTACGCGGCACAAATCCTGTGTTGATCTTCTTCCTCTAGCCATTCTTTGCTTCTTGGTTTACAGGCGAGAAAGCTGACAGGTCCGCCCGTTGGGAGCAGGTTTACCCAAACGGACCAATCTGACGTCCGTTTTTGGGTTTGGGTGGCCGCGTTGGAGATGCCCTAAGCGGTTTGCCTGTGGACGCCATATACGGACAGATGCAGGCTTCGCAGGTTCCTGCGTCCTGCTACAAAGATCGCGCTGGCGCCGTTGGGGACAACCTGCTGTGCATGCTGGTGGCGGGCGGCGGCATCAAACGTGCACCAAAAATGAATTCATGCTCGTGGCCTGGAGTCAGCCTGCAGCCATGTTTTCTGGAGGCAGCATCAAGAAGATTCGGGCGCTGGAGGATGAGCTCTTCCCGTCCACCCCGAGCAAGGTCAAGATCGAACGCGCCGGCGGCGCCATGCATGAACCGCCAGCTGCGCCGCTACTTCGCCTCCACCAGCACCATGTTCCTTTGGGCGCTCTTCCTCGTCGCCATGACTAGCTCAGCTTCCAGTCCTTCGTCGACACCTCCTCCAAGTACTTCCAAGCCTCCTGGGGCGGCCTCAACTGGGAGCGCTAGATCCGGGCCTCCACGCCCCCCCCCGCCGCCCTCCGGGCTCCGCCGTCGACGCCATCATGTGGGTCCTCGTCGCCGGCGCGTCCGAATTCGTCGGCGCGCACTGCTCGGGATCCCAGTCTGTTTTAGCAAATTAGCATTGACCGGTGGGGAATGCGGTGCGGGCGGCGGGCCGAGAGGGCGAAGCGGGACTGGGTCACAAAGCCCACTTTGGGGTAGCAGGTTTCCCACAACGCCATGAGGAGTTTTTTTCACGGCGTGGCTTCGCGGGCCTGCGGAAGCCTGCGGCCACCCTCATCCGGAGCCAGGCGTAATTTGAAGTGGGGATACAGGAACCAACCGGTAACCACCCGGTAAACGCGGAAAGAAAAAAGAGTCGAAAATCATGCCCCGGATAGAGCTCCGGTTTACAGTGCAGGAAACGCACGCGTCACTCGATGGTTGGAGGGAATTGATGCATGAACAGTAGCTAAAGTAATGAGGTTTGAGCAAAAAAAAATATTCGAAAAATCATGGTTTTAGCAGATGGGTTCAGCTTTTATATAGGTAATAATAAGGACTTGGAGTCCAAGTCAAGATTTACAAGGATTGTTATACAAGAAATATCCCAACCTAATTCTGGTTAGCCGCACGGGAGAATGTCTCCCTAACACGCCCCCGCAGTCTGAACTCAGTACTTCGCCGACGTGAAACTGGACCAAACCTCATGAAATAAGGCGGATGGTAGTCCCTTAGTGAAGATATCAGCAAACTGGGAACAGGAGGGAACATGGAGCACACGCAGAGCACCAAGAGCCACCTTCCACGCACGAAGTGTATATCAAATTCGATGTGCTTGATACGCCGATGTTGTACGGGGTTGGCAGAGAGGTAAACAACGTTCACGTTATCACAGTAGACAATCGTGGTACTGTTAAGGGGCCACCGGAGCTTCTGCATAAGATTATGGAGCCAACAAGTCTCGGCGACAACAGTAGCAATAGCACGGTATTCAGCCTCAGCACTAGAGTGTGATATGGTGGGCTGCCGGCGAGATGACCAAGAGACCAAGTTGTCACCCAAGAACACACGGTACCCTGACGTAGACCGGCGAGTGTCTGGACATCCTGCCCAATCGGCATCCGAGTAGGCAATGAGAGAGTGAGAGGTGGAGGAGTGAAGAGTAAGACCGTGATCGAGAGTCCCTTTGAGGTAGCGAAGAATTCTTTTGACAATGAGGAGGTGGGGTTCATGGGGTTTGTGCATGCGAAGAAAAACTTGTTGGACAGCGTAGGAGATTTCAGACCGAGTTAGAGTCATATATTGAAGAGCGTCGGCGAGACTACGGTAGAGAAAGGAATCGGCCACAGGAGGACCGGTGGAGGTAGGAAGTTTTGCTTTGGTATCGATAGGTGTGCCGGACGGATGGTAGTCACTCATGCCTGAGGATGTCTCCCTAACAGATATATAATAAACCGGAATGGAAGCGAACGCGGAATTAATCATTTCTACTCGAGCTGCATGAGATAAAGAGTTTGCCATATAGGTGGACAGCTTCAGTTTGAAGAACCCTGAACGGTTATTTCGTGTGAGAACCTGACCTCAGTTTCTACCAATCTCCCCTTCCTGTATGGTAGTGTACCACCAGGATCTGTATTCGAGACCTACTAGCTAGAATTCATACGCTTACAGGCTTTGGAAGTATGAGCAAGACTACTGACTTAGGCTGGCCAGCAGTATACTTAGTGAAATGGCATAAAATTCAACATGGTTTTCAAAAGCAAATTACCAACTTGCCACTGGAGTTGGCGGCGGCGTTTGCAGTGTGGTGCGGCGGAGGTGCCTGCGTGCTGGAGCTCTGAGAGCTCGCACCAGGTGTTGGCAGCCCCAAACTGGGCCGCCGCCGTCGCCCTTCATTGCGGATGCTGGCAGATGGTCCTCGCCCGTGTCCTTGTTGGCCGCATGGGGAAGTGGTTGGTCGGCCAGCAGCGCGTCAGCCTGCTGGGTGATGCTTGAGGGTGACCCCGAACCCCTCACTCGCCATGTCAAGCGTTCATCTCTCTTGGGCGGCGTCCCTTGCCGATGATGGTTCCTGTGTATTCCGTTTCGATGGGCTGCAGGGTCGGAGATAGGGCTGGGAGAAATCCTGCGCAGCTGCGGACGACAGCAACGCCTGCGGGCGCCGTCACCTTCTTGAAGGCGTCATCGAGTCCCTTTTCACCCCACCCCATCCCGGGCACTAGGGGAAAACCTTGATCCAACTGTTGGACCAGGCAGTGGTGGCGCTTCGGTGTCATTTCCTCGTTGGAGGCACTGCTGAGGTTGTCCCGGGAGTCCCAGCACGGCGGCTAGAGTCAGAGGTGGCCGCTACCCAGAGCTTGGGTCTTTCAAGCGCTATTTACCCTTTGCCGGCGCCTGCTCGACGTTGCTTCCTCTAGGTCTGGTCAAGTCCTGCCACCCTCTCGCCTTCTTCTGGGTGGGTTGTACGTCGACGTGTACCTTCCTAGAGTTAGGGTCGTTCTAGGTTGTCCTGCTATGGTTGTAACGCGGTTTTTGGAGACTCTGTGCCCTTTCCTCGTGCCATTGTTGCGGTTGGGCAAGGCGGGTGCCTGTTGTGTGCTTGTTTGGGCGTGCATTGTCGGCTGAAAGGCATCATGTGTACGGTTTTCGGTCCGGTTTTCCTCATAAACTGGACCATGTTGTTCTCCTTTTAAGTTTAATACAATGACGTGTAGCTCTCCTGCGGGTTCTCGAAAAATAAACAAGCACCATACAATCAATAAGTGTGACATCCTCTCGTAGCCAAAACTGTAGGCCTGAAGAACCCAATACTCAGAAGAGAGAGTCCGACAGGCACATGAGACGATTTTTGGCGTAGCGTTCAGCTTCCTGCATTTATGTTACTTCCCCCTTTATTCAGAATCCAAACACAAATGTGTCGTGGCTATCATGCCACCCCCGATTGAATCGTGCTGTCCCATGACTTAGAGCATGAAACTTAATGGAAAATTCTAACGGACTACTGTCTAACTGACGAAACTGACACTAGCTAAGTCTGACGAAAGTACGAAACTGAAACCGAGAGCAGGCTAAATTATTTAATGAAAACTAGGCCTATTATCAAATGACTAATAAAAAAAAAATCTTGGAGAGGTTTCAGAATGCTCCAATGGCTGAACCATGTCTTCCAATTTAAGAAATCTTAAGAAGAGAGCCATATTGCTCAAATTCCGTGGACAACTTGAATGGAGGTCACATCACCTTTGTCCATGAGTATGGCGTTAGACTCTAGAGATGCCAGAAGGTGATTTGCATAGCTGCCATGTTTCCGGTATGGAGGGTACGGGGGACCGGAAACAGGAAACGGGAATCGGAGGATGAAAAAAATAGGAAACACTAGGGGTACACATCTCTAGATCGAATCTTATACGTCGGGGACGTGAACCGAGTCATTTTGGTACGGTGAAGCCGGTACGGTAATATGGTACGGGAAACATGAAAGAAAATGAAATCTTGGAAGAATAAGATCAAATCAAATTCATGGAAGAAAACGAAATCCCAAATCCCATCTGACCTTTCTATGAGATTCTTACCTAGATTTTCCTTCGACTTCTCCAGTTCTTCATGGCTCTGCTCCAAGAATTCCATGGGATGGGAGTATTTATAGAAGATGGGAGAAGAAATCGAACGAAATCAGGGATTCTTGCTGCCTCCATTGATACAGAATTGAAGATGGGGAAGGGAACGAGGAGTCAATTGGGAGAGGAAAAGGTAGAGCGGCTCGGGACTCTAGCTTTGGAGTAAATACGATTTGGGGAAGGGGATTTTTTGTCTCCCCGTTCTCCACCAAATCGATGAACCTGAGACGACCCAGAAACGTGAATCCGCTGCGATTTTGACTAAATCGCGGGGCGTTTCCGAATCCGTTTCCGGTTCATCGAATTCGGTACGAGGGACGAACCACCGTACCCCGAATCCGGCTGCTATGGTGATTTGTGAGATCAGGAAAGGTGCTAGCTAATATTTCCTCCATCCTAAAATATTAGACGTGAATGACATTTTGTGGTCGAGGAAACATTATTTTGGCGGATAAGAATTAATTTTGCATCTGGTCACATCAAACACTGCAGTACTACTGATGTGCTTGAACCGAGGGTGTCCTCTCCTGCTTCTCAGAAGGGCAAAAATTACAGACTTAGGCCACATAAAAAACAAATTACACAAATAATCATACATATTTTCATGGAATTAAGGCTTGGCATAAAAGTTGTTTAGACTCAAGGATAATTAGCTGCCTGTTGACTTACACCTGGCGCGATCGAGTAAATGCGACAAGTTGCTCTGCAACTTCAGTCATTGTTGGCCTTTGCTCCACCTCAAGGTTAAGACATTTCATAGCAAGTTCGGTCAGGCTTTGAAGAAGGCCCACATCTCCTCCCACTGCGATCTCCGTGTCAAATAGCTCCGTTGATTCCTTCCCCTTCTTGTGATTCTCAACGAAACTATTCACTAAGCTGCTATTGCCAGGACGAGTGGCCTTCTTCCTGCTGATGAGTTCTAGGATCACCACTCCAAAACTGTATACATCACTTTTTGCGGTCAACAAGCCGGATTCTAGGTACACTGGATCCATATAATTCATGTCACCTATGACTGATGCAGTGTGTTCATTGTCTCTTGCAATCAGCCTTGATATGCCGAAGTCTGAGATCTTGGGTGCAAACTTTTCATCCAATAATATATTTGCTGGCTTAACATCACCATGCAAGATGACCGTATTGGTTTGTGAATGCATATAAGCTAGACCCTGTGCTGATTCTGCAGCAATATTGAGACGCGCATCCAAGCCGAGATGCTTCTTCTCCCCACCATGAAGAATGTCATCCATGCTTCCTTGTGATATGAATTCGTAGACTAGCATGGGGGTGTCCACTTCTAGGCAACAACCTATTAGCCTAACGATATTCTTGTGGATAACTTTAGATTGGATGATGACTTCATTTGCAAATTGGTTAGTCTCCATCTGATTGCCACTAATCGGTTTCTTTACCGCTACCCATACACCATCAAGAAGGCCCTTGTAAACTTCGCCAAAACCACCTTTTCCAATTATATTGCTAGGTTTTAAAATTGGTATGAGGTCCTCCTTTCTGAAAAGCTTTATAATACTAGCCTTTTCTAATGTAGGACCACCATTTTTTCTGTATATCTCATCCCTGTGCCTCTTCTCTTTGCGAAGGACGATAATAAATGACGTTATTGTGATGATAAAAATACCAGCTACTATGCCTACATTGAAAAACAAACAAACTTCACTAAGTAATTCCATAAAATGTTAGCTACTAATCCCCGATTAGCACATCTCAGATGGGGGTTATCTAATCATAAGTGAATAAAAAAACTTAAATATTAGTCACAAGAATTCATCATTTGACCCATCTCCTATAATCAACATTGTGATCCAGTAGCTACTGGACTCATCCCCTACGGTCAAGTGGTAATAAAGACCCTTGTATGCATAAAACCCTTCCATCTTTGTGCATGGGACCATTCAATTCTAATCTAAGGGTCTGTTCGGTTCCGGGATAGACGGGAATGGGTTCTAGGAATGGAACGGTTCCTCGGAATGGCATATTCCCTCCAGATGCGGAACCAACCCGTCCGGCCGATTCGGCCGAACCAAGTGGAACGGGTGACTGTCACACGCTGATTAAGTAAGTTTAGCAATAATTAACCAAGTTTAGCAATAATTAATCAAGTTTAGCACTACTTAATCAAGTTTAGCAAATAAATAATTGATTTTAGAATAATTAATCGGGTGACTATCTCACCCATTCCATTCCATGCTCATCCCATTCCAAAACTGAACACAGGGATGTAATCGTTCCGTGACAAAAAAATTGTCCAAACCGAACACAGGGATGGAACGGTTCCGTGACAGTGGAATAGAATGGTTCCATTCTATTCCACCCCATCCAAAAGACGGTGGCATAGACATCTGTACACCAAGAATTGTTTCTAGTGTCGAGTCTGAGAAGTCTAGCAAATCTCTCTGGGTATGCGGTGTAGTGTCGACGAGTTTTGAGGCGAAACTGGAAAGTCGGGTATCCCCCGAGTCATAACTCGCGTACTTCAATCACCCCATATAGTTTCTCATATATTTTTTTACCATGCATCGACATTCCGACAAGGATCCTTACATGAACCTTTAATGTTGTACTTGAAAACTAGTTAAGAATTCACAATCTAGGGATACTTTTTGTGAGGACAACATATATAAAGAGCTTTATTTGTATCATGCGATTTAAGGATTGGAGAAATAAGATATATTTAGGGAAACACATAATGAACAAATCAAATATACTGAAATGAAGTAAGTTCTGTGATGGTACCTATGGAAATTTGTCCTGCCAATGGGATAATAGGATCGCAGGGATACACATGTGGGTCAGAGCTCTTATAACCTGGACGACATGAGCATCGGTAACCGCCATTGGTGTTCTTGCACACACCCAGGCATGGAGTGTCGTCTCGTGCACATTCATCTATATCTATGTCATGCAAGTTCACGGAAAATACTCATCAAGACATCACAAAGACCACAGTTCATACACATAGTAATCCATAGCGCTTTAACTGGGTCATGCATGTTTGAGAGATGAATTTGTCCGGTTT
Source organism: Lolium rigidum (assembly GCF_022539505.1). Taxonomy (NCBI): domain Eukaryota; kingdom Viridiplantae; phylum Streptophyta; class Magnoliopsida; order Poales; family Poaceae; genus Lolium; species Lolium rigidum. The sequence continues at coordinate 11,579,205 of NC_061513.1, forward strand.
AAAAGATTGCATCTAGTAATTGAATTCATAGAGAAACCAAGAACCACCGACTAAAGTTAGCAGTGGTACTTACCGAGGCATCCATTGACAACGTAAGCGTTGCCTTCGAAGCCATCGTTGCAGTGGCAGGAGTAGCCCGGCCCATTCCTAGAGTTGAAGCACCGACTCTTGGCACTCTTGCAGGCGTACTCCTCCGTCCGCATAGCTGCGTCAACGCATGACAGGGAGCCGTTCTCGCGGATGGCCCAGTCCAGTGACATGGGCATGCTGGTGTGGTTGACGTCCATGTGGAGGAGGTGGTCCTTCTTGAAGTTGTAGAGGCCCTTCTGGACGATGAAGGCGTAGTCGCAGGGGCAGAACTCCAGGTTCTTGTGCGTCCAGGAGCCGCCGGTCTCGAAGAAGAGTTCGTTGTCGGTGAGCCCCAGCGGGACGCCGACGCTGCAGCAGCCGACGCCGTTGCACGCACCGTCGTGCGGGTCGCTGGAGTCGTTGGCCAAGGCCACGCACTCCGTGCTGTACGTGTAGTACTGGTACGTCTGTGGGCGCTCGCTGGTGTTGATCTTGGCTAAGGTATTGCAGCCGAGGACGACGAGCTCATTGAGGGTGCTGGAGATGCGATACACGCCTAGCGGGTTCACGCCACCCCCTCCGTTGGAAGACTCGATGAGGTCGCCAGTGGAGTCGAAGCACTGCCATGCCATTGGCAGCTCCACCTTGACCATGGGGTCCGGTGACAAGGACAGATTCAGCACCCGTATGTTCCCGTCGGTGCCCGCCATGACCGGGATCGAGTTGTTGACGCAGGAGATCTCAAAGCCCGGTCGGAAGCAGCCTGCGCCGATGCCAAAAGGGAAGGGGATGTCCATGCGGCCGCAGCTACTCTGACATGGCTCCATTGTGGGTAGGTACTCCGCCACGGAGGGCGACATTGTCGTGACCAGCAGCGCAGGCAGGACAAGTGCCATCCACATTGATGAACTTCCCATGGTTCCTCCGCACTTCTACGTTTGTGGACGGGCGGTTGATCGAGTTAATCACCTACTTGCTCGCTTAAATACACAAATGAGAGTTGATGCGTTCTACTACCCAGTACCAACAACCCTACTCCCTCCGAGCTGGTGCTTAGGCATACACGTATCTCTAGATTGTCAATTTAACTAACATAGTACAACTTTTTAATAAAATAATATTTATGTTCTACAATTTATATTATGCTAAAAATTCATAACCTAGAGATACGCGTAGGCCTAACCCACCGGGATGGAGGTAGTACTATTTATATGAGCCGAACAGTACGGCCACCTAAAGGGTGGTGCTAAGATTAGGTCATACAGTTGTCTGAGGGCACGTGCAATGGTGATATCCTAAGAGTTCAATTTAGAATAAAAGAGGATGTCGAAAAAAGAATTTGCTCCGTCTTCATCGAGAGATGATTTCTTGGCAACAACCCTCTCACCTAAAAAAATTAACCCATTATATTTCATATTGTATTACCGTAGTTTTTATCTGGATTAAGTGGTGAAATTTTATATAAACCAGTTATATCAACCGTTCATGTTGACGAAGTAAAAGTGAATCAATTAAAGGAACATTTGTTTTTAATAGCTTCAGCCACAGCTATTGAACTTTCACATAAGCCGGATAAGAGTATCCTTCAGATTTATTGATTGGATCTTTGGTACATTTTGTTTGAGCCTCCATACTGAAGCATCATTGAAATATTTGGACTTACGAATGTTGTGAAGATGACTATAGGGCTTTTCTGCAGAGAAGCTTGTCCAACATCGTCTAAAACGGTTTGAGCATATTGTGAATAGTGGATGGCTAAAGTGTGCTGATAATGTCAAGAGAGGACGGGGTAGACGAAACTTGACATGGGAGAAGTCCGTATAGAGAGATCTGAAGGACTGGAGTATCACCAGAGAATTAGCCATGGACAGAGTCGCGTCGAAGCTTGCTATCCATGTGCCAGAACTCTGAATTGGTTACGAGATCTTATGGATTTCACCTCTAGCCTACCCAACTTATTTAGGAATAAAGGCTTTGTTGTTGTTGTTGTTGTTGTAATTCGAATTTCATTCAGATTTTGCCCATTTCGGTCAGGACCGGTAAGATAATTTCCCAAATGAAATCTACTGAACATTGGGGATTTTTTTCTGATTTTTTTAAAGTCAAACATTGTTCAAAAATTGCCCAGAAATTCAAATCTTGGACCAAATTTGGCCGAATTCCCTTACCAGATTCAAATTTTGTTTCTCTCTTTTCGTTCGTGATTTGCCCCAAAAATACTGAAATGAGCAAAATTCGCCCATCTAGATCACAGACTCCTATTCCTGCGCAAATGTTTTTCCAAATTGTGAGACAGAGAGGTTTAGAGGAAGACTCATAGCCCGTGGTGGACCTAGGATTTTTTGCTAGGGTTGGGCAACTGATTGCATTTTTTTCAACACTACAACTATAACAAGCCAATGTACATTTGTAAAATGGTATCATAAAAACTAAAAATCCACATTTGATTCTCCAAATAGATTGAAAATATTGAATAAATTTTATACTCATTGATCACTAATGAAACATCAGGGTCGAAACTCTGCAATGCAAAACCTATTAGGAGCACTTAATTTTTGTGTGTACCAAATGCACAAAAAAGTCAGAATAAGATTGAAAGATGATCTTGCACCTGAAGATGCAAGGTGAAAGGCTAAGAAAGGGAACATGTTGCCGTTTTGGCGATCGACTGGTACGCAGTCTTGTCTTCCTGCTGCAGTGCTGCCCGGCGTCCCTGCTTCTACCCTGAAGCCCCGCTGTAATCAGCTACTAGTTCGAGGCAACGAGACAATCGCCACCTCACCAGCATTTCCCTAATCTAGGGCGGGTTGTGTTATCCATTTGGGCTTTGTGATCGAGAAATAGAGGCACCGAGGTATTAGCGAATTCTCTAAAAAAAGACCGCGTTCACGAAGGGAAGGCAACTCGTTCCGTATGTGACAAGTGGCACGTTATGATGTTACAAAATTTCTAGGAAATGGTCTTCCTACTCGTCATGTGTCGCAAGAAAAAGCAAGTTGGGGATGAGGGACGAGAGAGAAGGACACATGAGGGTGAGTTGTCTCATCTTCTCCCTTTATTTTTTAGATTTATGTTTTCCAAAATAAAATCCTTGAAAATTGTAAATCCAAATTATGATCCGTTTTTACTTTTGAGATCATCACGTCGAGATGTTCAAAACAAGATTTCATGTTGATAGGTTTCGAGATACTTTTCTCCGTACTTCCAATAGTAGTATGTTTGTACTCGTGGTGCGTACCTAAATATACTCATGCTTGAGAATTACTTCTACTTTTAGTGTATTTGGTGTAATTTTTCCTTTACTCAGTGTATTTGCTCGTGTGCGCTATTGTAACTGTACTTGCTCGTGTCCGCGAATGTACTTTTGTATTTATACTTGCTTATGTGCGCGACTGTACTTCTGTACCTTTACTTGCTCGTATGCGCGACTGTACTTCTGTACTGTAGTTGCTCGTGTGTACGATTGTACCTATTCTTACTCGTGTGCGCGATTATATTTTTGTACATGTATTTGCTGACGTCCGTGACTGTACTTCTGTACATGTACTTGCTCATGTGCGTGACTGTATTTCTATACATGTACTTGTTTGTGTGCGTGACTGACTGTACTACAGTTGCTCGTTGGCATGATGGTACATGTACTTACTCATGTGCGCGACTGTACATGTACTTGTTTGTATGCGTAACCGGACGTAGGCGGCTGTACGCGGCCGAACGTACGCGGCCATACGCGCGCGGCCGGAGGTACACGGCTATATGCGCATGGACTAAGTACTAGAGTTGCTCTTGTTCGTACTCGCACGGACGTGCCTTCACAAGAAGGTCGGTCTATAACTAGTGGTACTCTGGTATTAGCCATATATATCTTTGTCTTTATTGGATTGGGCCTAAATAGCTAAATCGTTAATGTAAAATGATATTTATTTTGTTTCTTAGTACTAATACATTAATATAGGTTTAATTCTTAGGGTGTTGGGAATACACCCCTGCTCAAAGCTATCACCTGTCCACCAGAAGTTGCAGACGATTTCTGTAATTTTTGCTAGAAATTTGTTTGAAAAGATGATGTTGGATATATAATAAACCGGAATGGCATCAGTTCTACTCGAGCTGCATGAGATAAAGAGTTCGACTTACAGGTGGACAGCTTGGCTTTGAAAGTTACATAACCCTGAATGGATTTTTCGTGTGAGAATACCAGGGTTCCTTTGATTTATGGGATTTGTAAAATAATTATGTAGAATTTAGATTTTAAGGAATTATGTAGAACTTTTATGTAACATAGAGAGTATGCCTTCATTTTAATAAATAAGGCGTACTATATAATCGATATATCTTGTTTAGTTTATTTGGTCAGAGTTCTTTTTAAAATGTGTGTGCACCTTACTCATAGCAATGGAGGTAGTATTATTCTTTGAGCACTTGTAGTTACTCTTTAAGACCGCTTGTCGTTTAAGAAAAGTTTCACTATACGCTTGTCATTTTAAGAACATTTTTACTATTTCTCAATCAACTGGGATTTTTTAAAGTATCAGTCACTTATAAAAATGTGTTTGAGTCACACTTTTCTGTTAAAAAAGTAAAATTGCACTTTTCTGTAGAAAATTGAAACTGAACTGAGTTGCACTTTTCTAAAGTGACTGAGACTTAAGAAAATCTATCCACAGAAAGAAAACTTCAACCAAGCATGTTCAACTCAATAAAAAAACAAAGCGTCCTAGCTAAGTCCATGTTTGTTTGTTCAAAATTCCAGCTATTTGTACCATTCAGTGGATCACTTGTCGCTAAACGGTTTACTAAATTGCTCAGTACAATTTTTTTTTGACATACAGTACAATTTTTGAACTTGAGACAACCAACACATCCACATAAAGAATGCTTGCACTAGTACGGGAGTTAGTAGATAACTAAGCATCGTGGTCACCACATGGAACACTGCATCTATCGTCCAGTCAACCAGTACCATGAGGTTTAAGGCCTTCGTCCAGATGGTAACGAGTCGTGCAATTACAAATTTCAATAACCATCAAGGTAAATGTTTAGTAAGAGACTACAAAAAGTATAGATGTATGATGTTTAAGTATCAGTCACCTCTTTTATTTTGCTCTTACAACTGTAATCGTACCAGCGAACAAAATATTGGAGTTGGCCGTACCCAGAAAGAAGAAATTCTATTTATCGCGACGCATTTAGTCCGCGATGTGTGTGGCCTTAAATGGGTCAAGTATCTTTCACGGAGGAGTGGCATTCCTGTTCCTTTTATATTTTTTCTGCTGAGTTTTCGTTTTTTGGTCCGGTATTCAACGTGATTTTTACAGTTTCCTTTTTCTTCCTGTTTTCTCCTTTCTTTTATTCTTTTTTTGGTTTTTTTGTGTTTTCTGCTGTTTCTCTTCCTTTTTAAAAATCGCTAAACATTTTTAAATTTTAATATTTCTCAAATATAAATATATTTAAAAAATGATTGTTTTTAATATTTGAATAATTTTGAAATCCAAATAATTTTTAAAATCTGAACTTTTTAAATAAAATTGAAGAAAAAAAACAGATAGAGAATAAACCGTAGAAGTGGGTTGGGCCAATGGACTACATGAGTTTTTACAAAGGCGGATCGACCTTTGGAGTTCGATCCCGCTAGCTAGCGGGAAATACGGGGAGCCCGGAAAGAATTCCATACTAGATTAACTAATGTTTCCCTCTGTTCTTCCGTGCATGTAAAATTGTTGATGTGTGCAATAATTAATGAGGTTAGATATAACGTTTATTGGTCTTACTGAACTGGCTCTCGTGCCTTATAATCCCTAAGACTACTCACACTGGGGGTATCATAGATTCATCTGTGGTATCATGCATTTCATGCATACAAAAAGCTGATGTAGCAGTGTAATTAAAGATGAGATAGAAGATAGTAGTATCATAGATAGATACTGTATCATAGCACATAGAATTAGAAAATTTTATATCAAATAAATCTTATCCATATATTTGCATTGAGATTGTACAAATCAATTAATATAAGAAAATTATGATACTAGTACATGATACAATGTATTGTGGAAGTAGTAACATATAGTAGTATCATACGCATGATACTTCTATATGATACTATGCATTGTGACTAGTCTAATGAAGGGAGTAGCTACCACGGTAAATGCTCCAGTATAGTATTCGGTAAAATTATCACCTTTTCAGTGTTAGTAGCCAGTATGACAAATTATTGGAGAAGCGCTCATTTATAGTATTCGGTAAAATTATCTGTTGTTTGAGTATAATACGAGCGCAGCTACAACTTGCTTCAATTTCCGATCTGTCTCAAACACCATCTGGCGAGACGTGCTAGGTACTTCGTCGGTTCGCGACATATTCATCTAGTCACACCTCTACTAATTAACGGCTGTCGACATTAGAGCATGTACAATGGGGTGATGTTAGTTCTTCCTTAGAGATGCCATGTTAGATTTTTGTTTAGTTGGAGGAGAGAGAATGAAGAGAGAGAAGATTGTATTCCTTTAGCTAAGAGATTATCTCTTAGGAAATAAGGAAAGATTATTTTCTTCATTGTATCACATATGTCTTCCCTTCGCAATGAATTTCCTACCAAAATTTAATTATTTATATTAATTACTAGAGATAGCTGTAAGAAATAATGCATTATATAACTTATATCTAATGCCTTCTCTACCTGATGTGGCGGGGTAAGGGAAGGCATGACTTCTCTACCATTGTACATGCCCTGACAGGTTGGCTAGTGATGTGCTGCAGACACCCGGCCGGAATCATCGGCTTCGTAACAGCTCGTTAACGTGAGTCGGCCAGCTAAATCAAGGAGTTCCTTATACGACCTCGATCGATCCGAGTCTTGACACAAGTCTCAAGTCTGGCCAGTCTTGAAGTCGGTTTAACAATGTCTGAAACTTGCTGCATCTATCCTATTCAGACCTGGCTGATAAATAATAACTAAACAGAAAGTAAACGATATGTATTCATCCAGTTGCTGCCGGGTGCCGGCTGCACATGAGGCATGTGCAGCAAACTCAGCTTGGGTGGTCTTAGTTTTGGGATTCGCCATCAGATTCAGAGCTGGCTGACAGCGAATTAATTCAAACTTTCAAAGTATATAAACCTATGAGCTCTGTGGTATTTGTGTACATGTTCAGTTGTCCAAACTGGCCAGATAGGTTGCTTAGTTGACTGTGCTGAAGTGAAATGAATTCAAAAAACAGTAAGAGAAAAAAATGCAGAAGAGTTGCCTGTGTCAGACCAACGGATTACATGAGCTTTCACGCAGGCACAGCGACCTTCCGAGTTCGTTCTCGCTAACCAGCGGGAAATAGGGGCAGCCCAGAAAGAACTCCACATTATCTAATACTCCCTCCTTTATGGATTATAATGCCTATGAGCAGGATAGAGATTTGGTGCTCCTGGGCACCAATGCTTCTGCTATTTTAGAAAATAATAAAAATTATATTAATGTGTTTCAAAAAAATTATAGAAAAAATCATGGTGTAGCCAATGAATTGTTCAATAAATATGCAAAATTTTAATTTTAAATACAAAAAATTCTGGGCTACACAAAAATAACAAACGTGTGGATTTGGATGTGCATATTTCAAATCTCCAAATTTTAACAAATTTTGTCTTTTTTGTGTAGTCTACAATATAAAGATTTCATATTAAAATTTTACATACTTGTAGGTTACGTTATTTATTATGTATAGATTTATTTTCAGATTTTTCTGAAACAAATATGTATGATTTTCGATTTTTTTAAATAACAGGAGCACTGGTGCCCATGAGTCAAAGACACTTTTCGCTATGAGCATTTTAAAATTGTTAGACGTTATAAGCCCTCTCTTATTTATTGTCCCCTTTTCTCTAATACTCCCGTGCATGTAAAATTATTGATGTATCCAATAATTAATGATGTTAAATACCAAGTATCTTGGTTTTACGGAACTGGCTCTCATGCCTTATAATCCCCAGGGGAGGGAGTAGCTGCCACGGTAAACGCCCTAGTTTTGTATATGGAATTTTGTTCACCTTTTGACTAGCCATACTGGCTACTGCTAGTATCATAATGTTGGAGATATGCCCAAGAGGCAATAATAAAGTGGTTATTATAATATCTTTATGTTTATGATAAATGTTTGTATACCATGCTATAATTGTATTAACCGAAACATTGATACATGTGTGTTATATAAACAACAAGGAGTCCCTAGTAAGCCTCTTGTATAACTAGCTTGTTGATTAATGGATGATCATGGTTTCGTGATCATGAACATTGGATGTTATTAATAACAAGGTTATGTCATTAGTTGAATGATATAATGGACACACACCCAAATGAGCGTAGCATAAGATCAAGTCATTAAGTTCAATTTGCTATAAGCTTTCGATACATAGTTGTCTTAGTCCTTTGACCATGAGATCATATAAATCACTTACACCGGAAGAGTACTTTGATTACATCAAACGCCATTGCGTAAATGGGTGGTTATAAAGATGGGATTAAGTATTTGGAAAGTGTGAGTTGAGGCATATGGATCAATAGTGGGATTTGTCCATCCTGATGACGGATAGATATACTCCGGGCCCTCTCGGTGGAATGTCGTCCGAATAGCTTGCAAGCACATGATTGGATCATGAGAGATGACATACCGCGGTACGAGTAAAGAGTACTTGTCGGTAACGAGGTTGAACAAGGTATGGTGATACCGATGATCAAACCTCGGACAAGTAGAATATCGTGTGACAAAGGGAATTGGCATCGTATGTAAATGGTTCAATCGATCACTAAGTCATCGTTGAATATGTGGGAGCCATTATGGATCTCCAGATCCCGCTATTGGTTATTGCTCGGAGAGGAGTCTCGACCATGTTCGCATAGTTCGCGAACCGTAGGGTGACGCGCTTAAGGTTCGATGTCGCATAAGTAGATTTGAATATGGTATGGAGACGAAGTTTGTTCGGAGTCTCGGATGTGATCCAGGATGTCACGAGGAGGTCCGGAATAGTCCGGAGAATAAGATTCATATAAGGGAAGTTGATTTCTGGGTTTTCGGAAATGTTCGGGATTATTCCGGTGTTGACCGGAAGGTTCTAGAAGGTTCCGGAAGGGTCCACCATGGGGCCCACGACCTAGGAGGCCCACCGTGGGCCGAGGGGATGCTTCCTGGCCTAATGGGCCGGGGGCACTTGGCCCCCAAGGCCCAGGCCGGCCAACCCCTAGGGTTTCCTAGGGGGATCAACTTGGGGGAGGGGAAAGCCCCTCTCCCCCCTTTGGCCGCCGCCCCCCCTAACCCTAGATGGGAAAGGGGGCCACCTTGGCCGGCCAGCCCCCTATATAAAGAGGGGAGGGGGTGGCCGGCCACACCCCCCATCCATTGCCTCCTCCTCTGGCCGCCTCTCCCTCCACCATACGCTGCTCGGCTTAGGCGAAGCCCTGCAGTTTTTTTCTTCCTCCACCTCCACCACCACGCCGTCGTGCTGCTGGACTTTGGAGGAGATCTACCACACCTCCGCTGCCCGCTGGAACGGGAGAGGAAGGAGCTTCATCGACACCGTACGCGCGACCGAGTACGGAAGTGCTGCCGGATTGCAGCACCGGGACGATCGTCTACACCAACAACGAGATTAATCTCGTAGGTTTTGGAATCTTCGAGGGTTAGTCTCATCTCCATCTCGTTGCTTCGATCTTGTAGATTAGATCTTGGGTGTTCCATAGATTAGATCTATTGGTTTTATTCGTCTTGCGGTAGGAAAATTTTTGTTTTCTATGCTACGAACCCCATCGAGTGGTATCGAGCCATGTCTATGCATAGATCCGTTGCACGAGTAGAACACAATGGTTTTGTGGGCGGTGATGCTTTTGTTGCTTTAGTTTGTGTACTTTGCTTCTTGCGGGATGGTGGGATGAAGCGGCCCGGGCTAACTTTACATGACCGCGTCTCATGAGACTTGCTCCACGCTTGACATGCAACTTGTATTGCATAAGTGGCTTTGCGGGTGTCTCGTCTCTCCCACCATAGTGAAGATTGTAATTTACACTTCTATTGTCAACACTAGTATCACCGTTGTGGTTCATGTTCGTAGGTAGATTGGATCTTACTCGAAAACCCTAAACCACGTAAAATATGCAAACCAAATTAGAGGCGTCTAACTTGTTTTTGCGGTGGTTTGGTGATGTGATATGGCCATGATGTGATGATGATTATATTTGATGTATGAGATGTTCATTATTGTATTATGGCAACCGGCAGGAGCCTAATGGTTGTCTTTAAATTTTGTTAAAGACCTGCGTGTCTTCTCATCATGTAATAGCTTTATTTCAAGTAGTTGTTATAGTAGCTATAAGTGATGGACAACCATGAAGCGGCGCCACTGACCTTGACGCCATGCTGGTGATGATGGAGATCATGTCCGTGCTTTGGAGATGGAGATCAAAAGCACGAGAAGAAAGGCCATATCATATCACACATTATGAATTGCATGTGATGTTAATCCCTTTTATGCATCTTATTTTGCTTAGATCGCGACGGTAGCATTATAAGATGATCCCTCTCACTAAATATCAAGATAATAAAGTGTTCATCCTTAGTATGCACCGTTGCTAAGACTTGTCGTTTCGAAGCATCTCGTGATGATCGGGTGTGATAGACTCTACATGTGCATACAACGGGTGCAAGCCAGATTTGCACACGCGGATACCAAGGTTGTCTTGACGAGCCTAGCATGTACAGACATGGTCTCGGAACACGGGATACCGAAAGGTAGAGCATGAGTCATATGAATGATATGATGAACACTTTGAGTGTTCGCCTTTGAAGCTACATCTTTTCTCGTGAAGATCGGACTTGGTGTAGTGGATTTGGTTCGTGTAATCACTAAGACAATGCGAGGGATGTTGTTTTAAGTGGGAGTTCACCTAGTTAATTTCAGAATTAAAATTGAACTCAATTTATCATAAACTTAGTCTAAACTCTTTGCAAATATGTTGTAGATCATGGCGCCCCCTCCATCAATTTTAACCAGCTTCTAGAGAAAGAAAAGCTTAAGGGCAATGGTAGCAACTTCACCGACTGGTTCCGTCATGTGAGGATCTTCCTCACTCGGTGGAAGCCTCGCAATATGTGCTCGAAGCACCGCTAGGTCCCCCACCACCTCCTGCAGGTGTCCGAGGACATTAGGAATGTCTATGAGACTCGGGCAACTCGGTACTCCGAAGTTCGAGTGTGCCATCTTGTGCAGCTTAGAGGCAGAGCTCCAAAAGCGTTTTGAGCACCACGACCCATGTGAGATGATGCGTGAGCTCAAACTTATCTTTGAAACTCATGCGGCCGTGGAGAGCTATGAGGCCTCGAAGCAGTTCTTTACCTGCATGATGGAAGAGGGCAGCTCCGTTAGTGAGCACATGCTCGTCATGTCCGGGCATGCGAAGAAGCTCAATGACTTGGGGATGATGATCCCTAACCAGCTGGGTATTCATCGTGTCCTTCAATCACTGCCACCAAGTTACAAGAACTTCGTGATGAACTACAACATGCAGAACATGAATAAAGATTTACCTGAAATCTTTTCCATGCTGAAATCTGCTGAAGTAGAGATTAAGAAGGAGAACCAAGTGTTGATGGTCAACAAGACCACCAGTTTCAAAAAGCAGGGCAAGCCTAACAAGGGTAACTTCAAGAAGGGCGGCAAGAAAGTTGCACCGCGTCCTGAGAATCCTAAGGCTGGTCCTAAACCTGAGACTGTGTGCTATTACTGCCAGGGGAAGGGGCACTGGAAGCGCAATTGCTCCAAATACTTGGCCGATCCGAAGAGCGGCCACGTCAAAAGAAAGGTATATTTGATATACATGTTATTGATGTCTATCTTACCGGTTCTCGTAGTAGTGCCCGGGTATTTGATACTCGGTTCGGTTGCTCACATTTGTAACTCGAAACAGAACTGCGGAATAGACGAAGCCCGGCAAGAGACGAGGTGACGATGCGCGTTGGAAATGGATCCAAAGTCGATGTGATCGCCGTCGGCACGCTCCCTCTACATCTACCTTCGGGATTAGTTTTAAACCTCAATAATTGTTATTTGGTACCTGCGTTGAGCATGAACATTATATCCGGATCTTGTTTAATGCAAGACGGTTATTCGTTTAAGTCCGAGAATAATGGTTGTTCGATTTATATGAGTAATGTCTTTTATGGCCATGCACCCGAGATGAATGGTTTATTCTTGTTAAATCTCGATAGTAGTGATACACATGTTCATAACATTGATGCTAAGCGAATTAAATTGAATGATAATTCTACTTATATGTGGCACTCGTCGTCTTGGTCATATTGGAGTGAAGCGCATGAAGAAACTCCATTCCGATGGACTTCTTGAGTCACTTGACTTTGAGTCACTTGACGGATGCGAGGCATGTCTAATGGGAAAAATGACTAAGACTCCATTCTCTGGTACAATGGAGCGAGCTACAGAATTGTTGGAAATCATACATACCGATGTGTGCGGACCAATGAGTGTAGCATCGCGCGGTGGTTATCGTTATGTTCTAACCTTCACGGATGATCCGAGTAGATATGGATATATTTACTTTATGAAACATAAGTCCGAGACTTTTGAGAAGTTCAAGGAATTCCAAAGTGAAGTAGAAAATCAACGTAACAAGAAGATTAAGTTTCTGCGTTCTGATCGCGGAGGCGAATATCCGAGTTATGAGTTTGGCATGCATTTAAAGAAATGCGGAATACTTTCACAGTTGACACCGCCGGGAACACCACAGCGTAATGGTGTGTCCGAACGTCGTAATCGAACTCTCTTAGATATGGTTCGGTCTATGATGTCTCTTACCGATTTGCCGTTATCATTTTGGGGTTATGCATTAGAGACAGCCGCATTCACTTTAAATAGGGCACCATCTAAATCCGTTGAAACGACACCGTATGAACTATGGTTTGGTAAGAAACCTAAGCTGTCGTTCCTTAAAGTTTGGGGTTGCGAAGCTTATGTAAAGAAGTTACAACCTGACAAGCTAGAACCCAAAGCGGAGAAATGCGTCTTCATAGGATACCCTAAAGAAACAATTGGGTACACTTTCTATCACAGATCCGAAGGCAAAATCTTTGTTGCCAAGAACGGATCCTTTCTTGAGAAGGAGTTTCTCACTAAAGAAGTGACTGGAAGGAAAGTAGAACTCGACGAGGTTACTGAACCTTCTCTCATAGATCAGAGTAGCGCAGTGCCGGAAGAAGTTTCTGCGCAGCCTACACCGACAGGAGAGGAAGCAAATGATGATGATCATGAAGCTTCGAACGAGGAAGCTACTGAACCTCGCAGATCGACGAGGGAACGTACCACTCCTGATTGGTATGATCCCTGTCTAAATGTCATGATTGTGGACAACAATGATGAGGACCATGCGACGTATGAAGAAGCGATGATGAGCCCCGATTCCAACAAATGGCAAGAAGCCATGAAATCCGAAATGGGATCCATGTATGATAACAAAGTATGGACTTTGGTAGACTTACCCGATAGCCGCAAGGCTGTCGAGAATAAATGGATCTTCAAGAGAAAAACAGATGCTGATGGTAATATTACTGTCTATAAAGCTCGACTTGTCGCAAAGGGTTTTCGACAAATTCAAGGAGTTGACTACGATGAGACTTTCTCACCTGTAGCGAAGCTAAAGTCTGTGAGGATTTTGTTAGCAATAGCTGCATTTTTCGATTATGAGATTTGGCAGATGGATGTCAAAACGGCGTTCCTCAATGGTGATATTGAGGAAGAGTTGTATATGATACAACCCAAAGGTTTTGTCGATCCTGAAAATGTCGACAAGGTATGCAAACTTCAGCGTTCCATTTATGGACTGAAGCAAGCATCCCGGAGTTGGAATCTACGCTTTGATAGAGTGATCAAAGACTTCGGTTTTATACGGACTCATGGTGAGGCCTCGTATTTACAAGAAAGTGAGTGGGAGCTCGTAGCGTTCCCGATATTATATGTAGATGACATATTATTGATTGGGAATGATATAGAACTATTAAGCAGCGTTAAAGGTTATTTGAATAAGTGTTTTTCAATGAAAGACCTTGGTGAAGCAGACGTACATTTTAGGCATCAAGATTTATAGAGATAGATCAAGACGCCTAATAGGCCTTTCACGCAGTACATACCTCGGACAAGATTCTAAAGAAGTTTAGAATGGATGAAAGCAAGAAAGGGTTCTTGCCGATGTTGCCGTGTAAGGTCTTGAGTAAGACTCAAGGTCCGGCTACGGCAGATGAAAGAGAGAGGATGAGCAAGATCCCCTATGCTTCGGCAGTGAGGCTCTCTCATGTATGCCATGCCGTGTACTAGACCGGATATCGCACATCGTCGTTAGTTTGACCAGCGAGATATCAAAGTGATCCAGGAATGGAACACTCGGACAGCGGTCAAGAATATCCTGAAGTACTTGAAAAGGACTAAGGATATGTTTCTTTGTTATGGCGGTGACCAAGAGCTCGTTGTAACCAGCTACACCGATGCAAGTTGGAACACCGATCCCGATGACTCTAAGTCTCGGTCCGGGTACGTGTTTATATTGAATGGTGCGGCGAGTAAGTCGGAGCAGTTCCAAGCAGTGCACGGTGGCGAAATCTTTAACGGAATCTGAATATATAGCGGCTTCAGAGGCTTCATCGGAAGCGGTATGGATGAAGAGGTTCATTGTTGAGCTTGGTGTGGTTCCTAGTGCATTGGACCCGTTAGTCATTTATTGTGACAACACGGGTGCCATCGCCAATGCAAAGGAACCAAGGTCACACAAGAAGCTGAAGCATATCAAGCTGCGTTTTCATTCGATTCGCGAGTACATCGAAGATGGTGAAGTAGAGATTTGCAAAGTACACACAGATCCGAATGTTGCGGATCCGTTGACTAAAGCTCTCCCTAGGGCAAAGCATGACCAACACCGTGAATGCCATGGGTGTTAGGTACCTTACAATGTAATCTAGATTATTGACTCTAGTGCAAGTGGGAGACTCGTTGGAGATATGCCCAAGAGGCAATAATAAAGTGGTTATTATAATATCTTTATGTTTATGATAAATGTTTGTATACCATGCTATAATTGTATTAACCGAAACATTGATACATGTGTGTTATATAAACAACAAGGAGTCCCTAGTAAGCCTCTTGTATAACTAGCTTGTTGATTAATGGATGATCATGGTTTCGTGATCATGAACATTGGATGTTATTAATAACAAGGTTATGTCATTAGTTGAATGATATAATGGACACACACCCAAATGAGCGTAGCATAAGATCAAGTCATTAAGTTCAATTTGCTATAAGCTTTCGATACATAGTTGTCTTAGTCCTTTGACCATGAGATCATATAAATCACTTACACCGGAAGAGTACTTTGATTACATCAAACGCCATTGCGTAAATGGGTGGTTATAAAGATGGGATTAAGTATTTGGAAAGTGTGAGTTGAGGCATATGGATCAATAGTGGGATTTGTCCATCCTGATGACTGGATAGATATACTCCGGGCCCTCTCGGTGGAATGTCGTCTCGAATAGCTTGCAAGCACATGATTGGATCATGAGAGATGACATACCGCGGTACGAGTAAAGAGTACTTGTCGGTAACGAGGTTGAACAAGGTATGGTGATACCGATGATCAAACCTCGGACAAGTAGAATATCGTGTGACAAAGGGAATTGGCATCGTATGTAAATGGTTCAATCGATCACTAAGTCATCGTTGAATATGTGGGAGCCATTATGGATCTCCAGATCCCGCTATTGGTTATTGCTCGGAGAGGAGTCTCGACCATGTCCGCATAGTTCGCGAACCGTAGGGTGACGCGCTTAAGGTTCGATGTCGCATAAGTAGATTTGAATATGGTATGGAGACGAAGTTTGTTCGGAGTCTCGGATGTGATCCAGGATGTCACGAGGAGGTCCGGAATAGTCCGGAGAATAAGATTCATATAAGGGAAGTTGATTTCGGGTTTTCGGAAATGTTCGGGATTATTCCGTGTTGATCGGAAGGTTCTAGAAGGTTCCGGAAGGGTCCACCATGGGGCCCACGACCTAGGAGGCCCACCGTGGGCCGAGGGGATGCTTCCTGGCCTAATGGGCCAGGGGCACTTGGCCCCCAAGGCCCAGGCCGGCCAACCCCCTAGGGTTTCCTAGGGGGGGATCAACTTGGGGGAGGGGAAAGCCCCTCTCCCCCCTTTGGCCGCCGCCCCCCCTAACCCTAGATGGGAAAGGGGGCCACCTTGGCCGGCCAGCCCCCTATATAAAGAGGGGAGGGGGTGGCCGGCCACACCCCCCATCCATTGCCTCCTCCTCTGGCCGCCTCTCCTTCCACCATACGCTGCTCCGGCTTAGGCGAAGCCCTGCAGTTTTTTTCTTCCTCCACCTCCACCACCACGCCGTCGTGCTGCTGGACTTTGGAGGAGATCTACCACACCTCCGCTGCCCGCTGGAACGGGAGAGGAAGGAGCTTCATCGACACCGTACGCGCGACCGACTACGGAAGTGCTGCCGGATTGCAGCACCGGGGACGATCGTCTACACCAACAACGAGATTAATCTCGTAGGTTTTGGAATCTTCGAGGGTTAGTCTCATCTCCATCTCGTTGCTTCGATCTTGTAGATTAGATCTTGGGTGTTCCATAGATTAGATCTATTGGTTTTATTCGTCTTGCGGTAGGAAAATTTTTGTTTTCTATGCTACGAACCCCATCACATAAGTAGTACATACATGCCACCTTGGTAAAAATCTGACGAGGTGCTATAATTATTGAGGAGAGATATGATAGTGGTATCATAATATGATACTAGCACATGAAACTAGATAATTTAATAGCAAATACATCCTATACAGACAATTGCATTCAGATTCAACAAATAATTAAATATTATGATATTATGATACTACTAGATGATACTAATAACTACTATTATAAGGTAGTCTCATACATCAGTATCATATAGATAATATCATTCTATGATACTTTGTACTATGAAGTAGCCACTATGAGAAATTAGTGGCGAACAACTCATTTAATTTACTAGATTAACTAATACTCTAGTTTACGTTTTTTTGGTAAAAGGAATATATTAATATTAAAGGATACCAATTACGTCCAGTCTCTGCAACAACACAACACCCTAATGGCAGTACAGATGCACACAGCTAAAAAGGATAACAGAAAACTAAAAAAGAAAAGTCCCGCTAGAGTATCCCAGGCCTAGCAATAGTAATACATCCACCCCCTAGACAACACCTGAAATACAGACTCTTCAAAAGCGACGTCTTCAAGAAGGAAACAGTGCACCAGCGTCATCGTTGCCCGATTAAAGATCTTAGATTTTCACCCTGAAGATAGTCCCCGCTCTCGAAACTATGCCTCCAACAAGATCATTGACAGACACAACCAGGGACCTTGGGTTTTCACCCTAAAAGGTAGGACTCTGAACTACACCTGTGCTGCCGCCCCCACTTTCATATCACTGCTGCCAATCCCGGAACACCATAGCAAATTCCTCAACATCGCGGAGGCTTGAACCTTCTTTAGCTAATCCTCCAATCCCGCCTTCATGAAATTCTCTGCTTCTAACTCCACCATGGACGAAAAGTCTCTTGATGTCAACAATGAATAGAGCTTCGCGCCGCTCACTCCGGAACCGAGCGGTCGGAATAAAAGCATGGGTGCGCGCGACCGAATACCACCCGATCCTGTGAACTCCAGGCAAAAGACACACTATTCCATTCGCTGTTGGAGCCTTCCGAAACTCATCACTCCGGCTAGATGAAGAAAGATTGGCAACCGAAACGTCCTCATCTTCGCGAAAGAAGAACCCTAGGACCACCACCATGAAAGCCGGAACGGCCGGCCCCCACGCCGCCGCCATTGCTGGGACCGCGGTCCATCTTCCTCCTCCAACCCGTCAGGTGGAGGTCAGCATCGATCCACTGCCGCCCTTTCCCCGCTGAGTTCCGCCACATCACCGATCTCCAGCCATGATCTAGGTGAAGTACCCGAAGGACACCGCCACCAGACCCGCCGTCCACTATCGTCGCCCCTGGAGGACCCCGCCTCCGCGCGAAGGGGAGTCTATGGACCCGCCACCACCGCCCCTGCCTTTGGCCGGCGATAGCGGCCAAGCCGCCTCGCGCGCGACGACCCGGGGCGAAGGTGGGAAGGGAGGAGAAGGGATGGGAGGGGCGGTGGTGAAGGGTGGAGGGGTGGCGGCGGCGCTGGGAGGGTGGAGGGGCAGCGGTTAGGTCAGGGAGGGGCGGCGACGGCTAGGTCTGGGACTAAATCCTCACGGAAGCGAATTTAGGTTCCTATTTATACTTGAGGCATAGGTTGGTCCTGATATTTATGCAATTTATCTTTAGGACTATACTTTGATCATAACCAAGATTAAAAATATTAATACTCATGCCAAATGGCTATGTGTATTCGTAGTTGGTGCAAAGACCTAGAAGTAAAATTCACCCTTTTTTTTTTGCTCTACGTTTATCTGTTGTTTGAGTATAATACGAGCGCAGCTACAACTTTCTTCGGTTTCCGATCTGTCTCAAACACCATCTAGCGAGACGTGCTAGGAATTTCGTTGATTCGCGACATATTCATCTACTCAGACCTCTACTAATTAACCGCCGCCTCAGCTTTGACTTTTCAAGCTGGCCGGTGACGTGCTGCAGACACCCGGCCGGAATCATCGGCTTTGTAGCAGCTCGTTAACGTGAGTCGACCAGCTAAATCAAGGAGTTCCTTAATTAATTACGACCTCGATCAATCCAGGTCTTGTCACAAGCAAGTATGGCCAGTCTTGAAGTCTGTTTAACAATGTCTGAACTTGCTGCATCTATCCTATTCATACCTGGCTGATAATAACTAACCAGAATGTAAACGATATGTATTCATCCACCGATCATGGGCATATATATAATCCAGTTGCTGCCGGCTGCACATGAGGTATGTGCAGCAAAGTCAGCTTGAGTGATCTTAGTTTTGGGATTAATTCGCCTATCACATTCATAGCTGGCTGACAGCGAATTAATTCAAAAGTATAGATGTTCAATTGTCCCAAACCGGCCCGGTAGGTTGCTTAGTTGACTAATCGTATAACGTTGTTATCTATCCACACACATGGCCCCATGTGGCAACATATAGCAATCAGTATTGATCTATGATAATGGTTTCGGCGTAGAAAATGGTTCAACTTGGATGCTCTGTCCACTCCCTCCCTCATTGTTTTGAAGTTCATATCTCTATGATTAAATTGGAATCGGCCCGGTATGCCGTACGTCTTGCGAAAGAAAAATCCAGCGATTGAAAAAACCATTCTACATTGGGGTCGGAACGGTACACTGTATGCCTCGCGGAAGAAAATCCCAGCGATAGAAAAACGGGTCCTCCTCTCTAGCGCTCGCGCGCCCCCTAGAAACCGTTTCGCTGACGAGTCGCTTAGCTGGGCTTCATCTTTGGCGGCCCATTTATTCCCGGGTTCGCTTGACGGTTCCTTCACTAAGCTTTTGACTTTCGTTCAACGCGCTCGTACCAGGATTGAGCCAGCGAGGTATTTAAACTGGTGCAACTCTTCCTCGCGCGGCGAGGTGGGACTAAATAAACCGGTAACCGCTTGCGTACTTTACGATGCATGTTGCTTGCTCTGCCCCGCCGCCCGCGCGCCTATAGCTTAGTTGTTTTTGTAACTGTGCTGAACTGCTGATGCTGCTAGCTCGCTCGCATGGATTGGCCGGTGCTAGCTTAGCTTTCGTGTGGATTGACCGCTGCCACCTGCACGTTATACTTTTTATCGCTATGTCTTGACTGTGGTCATGCTGCTATCTAGGCTGCTTTCTTACTTTTCCTTTATTAAAACACACACTAATTCTTCGTAGTTTTTCCTTAGTGGCAATATTAAGGTGCAACCCATGGGAAAAATATATGAAACACGATGTGACGTATAAACTGAGTTTACTTGTCATGTCTAGAAAACAAATCAAATTATGATGTAAAAAGGAGCAAAATAATCACCGGCATAAACAGAAATCACCATGTACGTTTCCTTCACATTGATTCCACAATTACTCAACACATTGATTCCCTGTACGTTTCCTTGTTTCCTTGGTAGCAGTATTAAGGTGCAAACAAGTGAGCTATGGTGAAGATATATATGAAGCTACTACGTGACATATAAATTGAGTCTACTTGTGGTGTCTGAAAATAAACGCAATCACCATGTAAAAAAATGAAAAATAATCACCAACATAAACAAAAAATTAGCCCTCATGGAAAAATGCGGAAAATAAAATATTTAACCAGATGAGAAAAATACTCCCAAAACATACAAAATCCGCCGGAGAAACACATCTCATCTACTCAGGGGACATGAATAGTGCGCCCGAAAAACAGTTTAGATGGTGGGAACAACAACCTACACGGAGGGGAACAACAACCTAGACGAAGGGGAACAAAAGTCTAGACGGTGGGGAACAAGAACCTAAATGGAGGGGAACAACAACCTGAACGGAGGCGAACAACTTCCTAAACAGTGGGGAACAACAACCTGAATAAAGGGAACAACATCCTAGACTGTGGGAAACAACATCCTAGACGGAGGGGAACAACAACCTGCACAGAGAGGAACAACATCCTAAACGGTGGGGAACAACAACCTGGAGGCATGGGAACAACAACCTGAACGGAGGGGAACAACATCCTAGACGGTGGGGAACAACAATTGAACGGAGGGGAACAAAAACCTGGACGGAGGGGAACAACAGCCTAGACAGTGGGGAACAATAACCTGGACGGAGGGGAACACCAACCTAGATAGTGGGGAACAATAACATGGCCGGAGGGGAACAACGGCCTAGACAGTGGGGAACAATAACCTAGACGGAGGGGAACAACAGCCTAGACAGTGGGAAACAACAGCCTAGACAGTGGGGAACAACAACATAGATAGAGAAGAACAACAACCTAGCCGGTAGGAACAACAGCCTACACGGAGGGAAACAACAACCTGGATGGAGGGGAACAATAGCCCAGACAATGGGAAACAACACATCGTAGGCGGTGGGGAACAAAAGCCAAGACGGATGGGAACAACAACGTAGAACGCGCGGAACAATGTAGACATTAGGGAACAAGAGCCTAGACGAAGAGGAACAAGAGCGTAGTCGGAAGGGAACAACAACTTAAATGGAGAGGAACAAACAAAAAAAAACAAAAAAAGAGGAAAGAAAAAAGGCATGTGTAGAAAAGAATGTAAAAAATAAGAAATAATGTTAAAAGAAAGAAAATCGTGTGAAAGGAGAAAAGGAAAAAAAATGCTATCTAAAATTACAAGCAATGCATAAGTGCAAATGAGAAAGGAATCGTGCGTGTAGAGATATAGGAAAAGCGCGCACATCTGAACAGCAAAACCATATCAACCCAGCGCCAAGACCGCCGATCCTCCACGCAGAGTTGGCCGGTTCGAATCCCATCTACGTACTGTTTATTTCGATTTTTACTTGTGCCATCCACTGATGGGCCGGCCCACGACTGCCAGAGCTTCAGCGAAACGGTGCTCGGGCGCGCGCGCGCGCTAGTGCGCTACCGAGTCGTTTCCTAGAAAAACCGTTATGAGCATTTGCAATCCCGATTGCTAGCGGCCGATCACAGCTACGGTGGCGACCAAAGCTGGGCTGGGCCTACCGCAGCAAGCGAGCGCGGCAAGGGCAGGAGGCCGGAAATCGTTAGAAAAAGGCCGACTTTCGTGAAGGGAAACAACTCGTTCCGCACACGACAAGTGGCGCGTCAGTGGTGTCAGAAAATTCCTGGAAAGTAGTCTTCCTACTCGCTATGTGTTGCAGTGAGAAGCAAGGTGGAAATGAGAGAGAAGAGAGAAGACAGAGGTGGACTAAATTCCATCAGATTTTCCCTTTATTTTCTATATTCATTTTTTTTCAAAATAAAATATCTTGAGAACCGTAAGTTTAAATTACGAATCGTTTTCACTTTTGAGATTCTCGCGTCGAGATCTTCAAAACTAGGTCCCATGTTGATAGTTTTCAAGATAGTTTTTTTCGTACATTCCATACTAGTATGGTTGTACTCGTGGTGTGTACCCAATTGTATTCGTACTTGAACTAGTAAGTACTTATGTTTTTAGTATATTTAGTGCAGTTTTTTCCTTTATCTACTCGTGTGTGTTATTGTACCTGTACTTCTGTACCAGTATTTACTCGTGTGCGCTACTGTACTTCTGTGTCAGTACTTGTTCGTGTGCGTGACTGTACTTATGTATTCGTACTTGCTCGTGTGTGTGACTGTACTTCTGTACATGTACTTGCTCATGTGCGCGACTGTACTTCTGTACTCGTACCTTAGACACTCGGATCTGTGTCTAACTATTCTGGGTTTTTTTTCGTATTTGTACTTATCGACGTATTTCATTGTACGTACTGGAGGCTAAGTCGATCGTTACTTGCCAAACCGATCCATGTTCTAACACTACGGGAACTAGTCAAGGTGCCGACGGCCAGATCCTGTGCCGACGGCAAAATATCGGGGCCGTCGGCACAGGACTCGTTCTGGCCAGGCCAGCAGGTCAGCCATCGGTACAGGTAAACCGTCGGCACATGAAGGTCTGTGCCGACGGCAACCGTCGGCACAGTTTCGGCCGTCGACATAGCCTCTCCGCCGTGACGGCGAGCTAACAGCGTCAGGTCTGTGCCGACGGCAAAGCCGTCGGCATATATTTCAGCCCTGTGCCGACGGCTTTATTTTACGACATTAATCTTAAAAAAATCATAACTAAATCATTATAATTCAGAAAAATACAAATAATATATCAAAATTTTCAGAAAAATAAGTTCTATCTTGGAAAAATATCAAACTTGAAAAATTTAAAATGAAAAAGATCTTCATGCCCACCGTTTTGAATATAGTTTGAAACGTGCATAAAATATTCGAATACGATCCAAACAATGTGAAACCTTCGCATGGTGTCATATTATGTGTCATAGTTGCAAGGAAAAATTTTAAAGTATGAAAATTGCGAACATCACAAAAAATCCTTCACAAAATGAGCTATCATGTTCGAGGTTTCATGACATTTAGGTCAAACGACCATGTTATGGATAGAATCGCGGCATAGTTTCTGATAATGTGCCCATATTGTGCACACATGTGCATCTTGGGATGTCTTACGATATTGCAGGAGGAAGTTTTCCATTTTGTCGCACGAAAAAACCATTTTCCATTTTTGAGGTGCTCGAAACGGGGTGTTTTGTGAAGCAACCACCAAATTAAAGATTGACATTGGTACCAACACATTTTTTAAAAATACTAGACCAACTAAGATGCAAAATTTCTCAACCGGTGTATCTGAAACCTTTCTGTCCACCCCTCATGAAAAAGACAAATTCCTGCCGAATCCAGTAGGAGGCCGACCGCATTTGAACCACAGGTACATGATATATTGCTCAAGATTTTTTTGTAAAAATCATTTTTAGATTCACAACATGCTATTTCATCGTAGATCCAGATGCAAGTTTGGCGAGCCTCGTGCCCGGCAAAGGATCTTCTTGCCCGCCGTTTTGAATATAGTTTGAAACGGGCATAAAAAATCGAAAACGATCCAAACAATGTGAAACCTTCGCGTGGTGTCATATTATGTGTCATAGTTGCAAGGGAAAATATTAAAGTTGAAAAATTGCGAACATCAAAAAAAATCCTTCACAAAATGAGCTATCATGTTCGAGGTTTCATGGCATTTAGGTCAAACGACCATGTTATGGATAGAATCGCGGCATAGTTTGTGATAATGTGCCCATATTGTGCACACATGTGCATCTTGGGATGTTTTACGATATTGCAGGAGGAAGTTTTCCATTTTATCGCACGAAAAAACCATTTTCCATTTTTGAGGTGCCGAAAACGGGGTGTTTTGTGAAGCAACCACCAAATTAAAGATTGACATTGGTACCAACACATTTTTTAAAAATACTAGACCAACTAAGATGCAAAATTTCTCAACCGGTGTATCCGAAACCTTTCTGTCCACCCCTCATGAAAAAGACAAATTCCTGCCGAATCGGCAGGAGGCCGACCAGATTTGAACTACAGGTACATGAAATATTGCTCAAGATTTTTTGTAAAAATCATTTTTAGAATCACAACATGCTATTTCATCAGAGATCCAGCGTAAGTTTGGCGAGCCTCAGCCCCGGGCAAAGGATCTTCATGCCCGCCGTTTTGAATATAGTTTAAAACGGGCATAAAAAAATCGAAAACGATCCAAACAATGTGAAACCTTCGCGTGGTGTCATATTATGTGTCATAGTTGCAAGAAAAAATATTAAAGTTGGAAAATTGTGAACATCACAAAAAATCCTTCACAAAATGAGCTATCATGTTCGAGGTTTCATGACATTTAGGTCAAACGACAATATTATGGATAGAATCACGACATAGTTTGTGATAATATGCCCATATTGTGCATACATGTGTATATTGGGATGTCTTACGATATTGCAGGAGGAAGTTTTCCATTTCATCGCACGAAAAAACCATTTTCCATTTTTGAGGTGCCAAAAATGGGGTGTTTTGTGAAGCAACCACCAAATTAAAGTTTCACATTGGTACCAACATATTTTTTTAAAATACTAGACCACCTAAGATGAAAAATTTCCCTACCGGTGTATCTGGAACTTTTACATCCATCCCTCATGAAAAAGACAAATTCTCGCCAAATCTGCAGGAGGCCTGCCGTATTTGAAATACTCGGTACATGATCTAATGCTCAAGATTTTTTGGAAAAATATTTTTAGATTCAAAATATGATATAGATGTCATATTTGGATTCCTCTCATTTTTCTAATCGATTTAGACATATTATTTGTCAAATTTTGATTTGCAGATTTAAAGATATTAATTATTCCATATTAAATAAAAAGAAAAAATAAATCATTTTATTGTCCATTTGAATTCAAGATTAATATACTTATTCTTGTAGTTTATGTAGGTAATTGTTTGGAATTCAAAAAATAATGATGTGCAACATCAAGTAATAAGGGTTAATAGTATTGATATGGTATTATTGTCAAGGAGGTGTCATTTCTTTCATGGAATCTAGTCTAAATGGAACCAAGAAGTTAAGCGTGCTAGGGTGGAGTAGTGTGAGGATGGGTGACTGACCGGGAAGTTTGACCATGAGTGGAATTTGACCTAATATTAAGTGTAGTTAGAGTTAAAATGGTGCATGTGAGAGATTTAAAAAATTGGGATAAAAAAATTTGAAAAAAAAATTGAAAAATTACCAAACGGCGTTATTTCTATGCCGACGGCTTTGCCGTCGGCACAGGATGCTGTGCCGACGGCAACTTTGACTGTGCCGAGACGTTATTGTGCCGACGGCTACCGTCGGCACAAGCCTGTGCCGAAGGCAAAGCGGCCGTCGGCACCTTGACTGGTTCCGTAGTGTAACTTATGATGGGAGAGAGTACTAGTTAGCGAGCATGGCACAAAATAGATGCATGTGCCTGTACCGGGCACGTGGCCAGTGCCGTACGCGCATGGATGTAGCTGGGTCATGCGGATGTACTCGCGTGCCTACTTGTGCATGAGGACGGGCTCACTGGGCCCCACGCAGCGCGCGGGTTGGTGCAAAACACGTGTCAATATTGGACTGTTCCACATGAGTAGGACCGGACCTTTCTAAAGGTTGATCTTTTTCTAGTCCCACCCTGCAGGAGGCTTACCGGAGCCACCGTTTAGTGGGATCTGGGGTTTTCGTGTCGTGAAATTGGATAGCCTGGACTTTTTTTTTGTAAGAGTCCGATGCGGTTTTACCTCAAAACCCTGCTAGAGTTACCCTGATTCCTGGCGCGAGCCGCCCTTGGAATGGCATCCCATCAGCGTGGAGGCCGACCCAGCCTGGTCAGCTGGTGCACGATCGGTCGATGCAGCAGGCTCGGGTGCATGGCCTCGGGGCGAGGTCCCGATGTCGATCGCGGGAGCGCTACGACACGGCAGCGCAGGCGACGTAGTGTAACATCCCAAATTTCAATCAATGAGAAATGATGGTTTCCAAAATTCAAATTTAGCAACTAACAAAAACTTTTAGCTTGCATATGGTGCTATGCATAGTATTGATGCATTTGTGTGACATTGCCATTATGTGTGCTTGCAACTCTTATCAATATACTAAAACCCTACCCTTGATCCCTTGTGATCACAAAGAAAAGCAAAAATAAAAGGAAAGGAATAAAAGTTAGAAAATCACAAAACCTCACATATGGTTTATGCCATTTTTGAAATTCTTCATCCTAGACCATTTTGGCTTGCACCATTAGTTGGAGATGGTCACTAAACATTTATAAACACTTTTGGAATCAAAGAAACTTAAATCAAATCAAATTTGAATTCAAAATGAGCTCACATGCACTAATGGTCAAATCTGCCATTTTTAGCATGATGCCCTCTTTGAGCCTCTGTTTTGAGAGATTCTTAAACCAAACAATTCCAAATCTTTGCACCTCATCCAAGAAAACATCAAGGTGAACAACTTTTCTAAAAACAACCCCTGCAGATTCTTGCTCAAATTCAAATGGTGATCAAGCAAAGTAGAGACATTGAAGCAGATTCAAGATTATGTGCATTTTGGATTTTTGCAAACTAACTCAAATTTGACCACCACCACCACCACTCTACTCCAAGTCTTATTCAAATCAAACCCACCAAAATTCACTGAAAATTTACAAAATTTTGTTCTTGCGGCCATTCCATCGAGCACCTGGTGTGCAATGTACTGCCAACCCTGGACATGGCTTTGTCCAGTGGATTTTAGCCCTAACCATCGAGCCCTGGTCAGCAATGGTACTCTAAACAACTCCCTGCACGATGCCAACCACCACAGACATGCTGCAGGAGTACACCAGATCGTCACCAATTTGACCAAACCATGCCATGTCGTGGCATGACATGGCCACACACATGCAACCCCTCTCTCTGGCTCACTCCAACGTGCACCACCTTGTCCACTCTCTTCCTCTCACTCCCCTGCACCTGCTAGACACGCTCATCGACCCAGTGGTGCACCACACATGCCGGCACGAACGCGCCCAGACATGCACGCGCACGCCAGAGCGTGCACAGACACGCGCCAGAACGCGCTCGACCACGACCTCGCCCCGCTCGCCTGCGTCACCCCGTACATTTCTCTCTGTGCCACCAGCTCCCTCACGTCACCCTCTACGCCATGGACATGCTCGCTGACCCGCGGGAATGCTGTGCGCGACGCCACCGTCGACGCCATCCGCCGGTACCCGCGACAGAGACTGCACGCGTTCATCATCGTCCTCGCCTCGTTTTCACCGCAATCACGCCCTGCGTCACTGCCGTGACATCGCCAAGCCACCAGCCGCCGCGCAGTGCCTCGCAGCCCCTCGTAGCGACGTCGCCACCGATGACCTCACCGCCGAACCACGGCCACACTCCGCCGCTATAAAAGGAGGGCACCCCTCGCTCATTTCTCCACACCAGCGCCTTCCCCTCTCATCACAACCCCTCCTCGCCACCTCTCTGCTCGACATTGCCCAGTAGTGCCGCCCAATTTCACCATCGCCGTCCGTGACCGTCGCAGAAGCTCGTCGGAGATAGGAGCCGCCCTTGGAGCCGCCGTTTGTTCGAGGAGCCTCGCCGCCATCGACAACGCCGCCGCAGCACGTCGCCGACCATCGCCGCGCCGCCGGTGAGCCTCCGACCCCCTCCCCTCACCGCGCCAGAGCTCCCCTCTCGCCGCGACGATGATGAACGTGGTCCGTCGGATCACGTTCTAATCGTGTGGCCCAGATCAAAATATACTGTTTCGGTGAGCTACACTCGTTGACGGGTGGAGCCCACCTGTCAGGCAGCCCACGCGTGCTGGACGCGTGGTGGGCTGGCCTTTTCCGTTTCAAACCGTTTCGGCCCACCTCGTTTTCCCGCGAGGCCCAAGTTTTCAAATTCAATTTAGCTGTTTTAATTCAAATTCAATACTGGCTCCAACTTAAAATTTAATTTCAGAAAGATCTACTGGACCAAATTTGATGAATTCGGTATTGTTGGAAAGCTTGTGAAAAAACCTATCCAACCCCACTGGTCTCATCTCAAAATTCTTTGTAGAATTAATGTGACAAAAATAACAAGGCAGGGCCTTTTCCAACTTCAAACAATTATTAAAAATCAACCCTAAGTGATTTTGAGGTGATTCCAACTCTCATAGATCACATTTCACATACACTACATGTTTATGTAAAAATATCACATAGTTGTTTGTATGATCATGGACTAGAGCAAAAGAATGGCTATGTAGCTATTTCTAGTCCATTTAAACTTATCCAAATTGATTTCTCAAATAGTATGAGAGGTTCCCTCTCATTTAAATCATGGTCCTAAGCAATTCAAAGTGATGTGTTGACTTGGTCTATGTCATCTCATAATGGATTACTTAGAGACATTAAATTGTTGCAAGAGTAAGGATTAAATGGTATGAGGTTAATACCTCATTTAAATCATTTTCCCCAAATGATAGATATGAATTGTTGACCTTGATCAACATGAATTCATACCTTATTATTATTTGAGGAAATTAAATTGTAAAAAGATTCAATGAGAGGAAATTATTTCTCTCTTACAAGTTTTCTTAACACACAAGCCAACCCATTTTTATTAGTGTTATGATGAATGAATAGCTTGTGTGAACCATGTGTGTGTGATTAGTATGGCCTTAAGACTTGTTTGGTGATTGTATACTTCGTATTCGATTTTAGACGCTAGTACCGATGAGTACCAGGAGGAGGAGGTCTAATTCCAGGAAGAAGAAGATCACTTTGATTAGTACACCAACCAAGGCAAGCTAATATTCTTGCAAGCTACCTTAGTGCAAAGCTCTCCTTGAGCAAGGCACCATTGCCCTATTAACTTATGTTTCATTTTACAAATCCCAGTTTTACCTATCAAAGCTTTACTTTGCTTTACAAGATTACTTGTATAGTTAACTTGAGTCTAGTGGTGAAGTAGTACAAGAGTATCAAAGTTAGCCTAGAAAGCTACAAGCTAGTTAGCACCCCTAATGCTTAGTTGCTAGTGCTAAACTAAAAATGACTACTCTAGCTGGGAACTTGTGAAACTTTTGAATTCTGAAAACCTTGGAATGATGAGTCATTCTATTGAAAGATTTTGAAGGTGAATGTGACTTGAATAAAATGGTGTCTTTGATGAAAACCGATGATTGATTCGGATGCGATACCATTCCAATTCTTTAGTACCCCCACAATACCCGATTATGGGTAAGGCTTTAGCCGGAAATTTATGTGTCTTAGTATGGGTTCCCCGTACACAAGCGTCATAGAGGTTATGCCGAGGTCGCCTCCGTTGAAAGTGAAATGACGTGAAATGAGGTGAATGTACGACCCAAGCCTCAGTGCGCTTCCCGGGATAACAGTTGGCTATCACCGGGAGGCCAAGCTCATGGGGAGAGGTGCCTATGCTAGGGTGTGTAAGTGAAAGGTTAATGGTTGATGATCCGCATACTGGGTTATGATTATTCAAGGTTATCCTTGACGGATGTAATCAAATGTTGTGGCACAAGTGTGCAACCTCTGCAGAGTGTAAACCTATTCGAATAGCCTCGTCCGCGGTCATGGACAGTTGGAAAGGCCATACTGTTCAGTCATCAGAACTTTTACAAAAGAGTGACTTGTGGTTTAAATTTGAAAGGTGACTTTGATTTGAATCACAACATAGTTGTGGGAATGACATAATGTTCCCACTTGAGTTAGTTAGCATATGAGGAGTCTTTTACTAAAGTGTTTATGAACTAAAATTGGCTTTATGCAAATAACATAGAGCTTAGCATACTTTCCCTCAAACTGTTAGTATTAGTTTGCGAGTACTTGAAAGTACTCACGGCTGTGTCACTGGCTATTCAAATGGCCAGACTATGAAGCTGAACAGCAGTATGAGGATGACGGCCAGCAGGATGTCTACGACAACTAGGAGCTTCTCCTGACGTCAAGCGTTGCCTGTGGAATAGATAGTTCACTACTACTTCGCTTCCGCTACGTATTATGTAATGATCATTAGATCAAGTGTTGTAATGAGACCGGATCATGTGATCCTTTTTATGTAATGACTATTATGGTGTTGTAATGAATGATGACTCTATGATATTCAACTATTATGTCTCGCAAAAACAATCTTCCTGGGATTGCGATGTATGGCATAATAGGCATCTGGACTTAAAAATCCGGGTGTTGACAAGTTGGTATCAGAGCCATTTTTTGACCTTAGGAGACCCTAGTTAGAATGGACATTCTAAAAAACTTAATTTCAAAAACAAATGAAGTGAATATTTCTTAAAAACTAAGTCACTTTCTTCTCTTTAGGATCTTTTTAGAAATAAGAAGTCATGCTCTTCCTT